>NW_028262363.1:312299-468449 GCF_047370975.1 Nipponia nippon
AGCGGTGCATTGTCAGGGAGCCCCCGGCCCCGATGGGGGGAAAATGGGGGGGGGGAACCCCAAAACCCCACAGTTTTGGGTGTCGGCTTTCGCCGCGTGCTGCCAAAAACGGCGACTTTGGGAGGACGAGGCGAGGGGAAAAAAAAAACCCCACGCTTTTGTCCAAAAAAAGCACGTTTGTAGCTGGGAGCGGAGGGGCGGGGGGGGGGGGAACCGGGCGGTTTGGAAGGGCAAAACGGGGTGAAAACGGGGCGGTTTGGGTGCGAGCCCCTCCGGAACGAGGAGATTTTAGCAGAAATCAAGTTTTGGGGTGGAAAAAGACTTCCCCGCGGCTTACCCCGAGCTTCCCTCCTGGCTGTTCTCCCTCCGGAGGCGGCTGCCGCTGCCATCGACGTCCGCGTTAAGGAAATGGGTTGAAAAAACCTTTTTTCGCCTCAATTTTACCTCAGGAGGTGAAGTTTTTAAGCCCGGGGAGCCGAGGTTCCCCTCAGGTTTGGCGGAGGTGGGAGGGGCGGCGGCGGCACGCGCTGCGGGAGGCGGGAAAACGGCGGCCGCTGATTGGCCCGCCCGGCGGGGAGGGGGCGTGGCCGGCGGGGAGGGCGGGAAAGGCGCGGCCGGGGTTTCCGCGGCCGCCGCCATTTTCCCCGCGGCCCTCGGGCGGCGGCGGCGGCGGCGGCGGCCGTCGCCGCTCCTCCCGCCGCCGACAGCGGTGAGTTCCCGGCCTCCGCCGCCTCCTTTTAACCCTTCGCAAGCGGTTCCCCGGTTTGAGCTTCCCTCCCCAAAAGGCGGCTCCTCCGCCGCCCCAACCCCGGGGCTGCGGCAGGACCCGGTTCTCCCGCTCCCAGCGCCGGGGTGCGGGGGTGAGGCTCCGGCCCTGCTCATTAACCCCCTTCCTGCTAATTGCACTGGGGGCTCGCCCTTGCCGCCCCGCCTGAGGACGTCGCCGTGGCCCCACGTTGGCCCCGTTTCTCCCCCTTTTGGCCTTCTCCTCCCCATTTTGGCCCTGTTTAGCGCCATTTTGCCCCCTTTTCACCCGTTTTGGCCCTGTGTCCCCACCCACAAAGGCTCTGTTTAGCCCCATTTTGGCCCTGTTTCACTCGCTTCGGCCCCGTTTCACCCCTTTTAGCCCCATTTTGGCCCTGTTTAGCACCATTTTGGACCCTTTTTGCCCCATTTAGTCTTTATTTTACCCCATTTTGGTGGTGGTTCACTTACTTTGGCCCTGTTCAGAGCCGTTTTGGTCCTGTCTCACCCAGTTTAGGCCCTGTTTCGCCCCATTTTGGTCTTGTTTCCCCTACTTCGGCCCTGTTTAGCCCCATTGTGGCCCTATTTAGTGCCACGTTAGCCCTGTTTAGGCCCTGCTTTTGCCCCATTTTGGCCTTGGTTCACCCACTTTGGCCCCATTTAGCCCCATTTTGGCTCTGTTGAGCCCCGTTTTACTCTTGTTGCGCCCACTTTGGCCATTTTGCCCCGTTTAGTCCCTGTTTGGCCCAATTTGTCCCCGTTTAGCTCCGTTACGGCCCTGTTCAGCGCCCTTTTGGGCTGGTTTCGCCCACTTTGGCCCTGTTTAGCCCCATTTTGGTCTTGATTCACCCACGTTGGCCCCATTTAGCGCCGTTTAGGCCCTGTTTAGCCCTATTTTGGTCGTCTTTCGTCCACTTTGGCCCCGTTTAGGTGCTGTTTAGCCCCACTTTGGTCTTGTTTTGCCTGCTTTGGCCCCGTTTAACGCTGTTTTGGTCTCGTTTTGCCCACTTTGGCCCCGTTTAGGCCCCATTTTGGCCCCGTTTAGGTGCTGTTTAGCCCCACTTTGGTCTTGTTTCACCCACTTTGGCCCTGTTTAGCGCCGTTTTGGTCTCGTTTTGCCCACTTTGGCCCTGTTTAGCATCGTTTAGGCCCTGTTTAGCCCCGCTTTCGCCCTGTTTTGCCCACTTTGGCGCCGTTTAGCGTCGTTTAGGCCCTGTTTAGCCCCGCTTTGGCCCTGTTTGGTGCCCTTTTGGTCTTGTTTTGCCCACTTTGGCCCTGCTTAGCGCCGTTTAGGTGCTGTTTAGCCCCACTTTGGCCCTGTTTTGCCCACTTTGGCCCCGTTTAGCACCGTTTCGGCCCCGTTTAGCCCCGCTTTGGCCCTGTGTCGCGGCATTTGGGCCCCGGTTTGCCCGGTTTCGCCCCGCCGGGGCCCCGCACCGCGCCCGCGTTCGGCGGGACGTGCCCCGCGTCCCGAGCGCCTTCGCGGGGCGCGGCGGCGGCGGCGGCGGGGACAAAGGGGCGCGAGGGGCCGAAGGCGCAGAATGGCGGCCCTGTTCGGCGCTGAGTGCCGGCTTTGTGCCGCGCGCCCGGGGGGGCCGGGGCTGCCATAGAAACGGCCCCCGCCCCGCCAACGCCGGCACCGCGCCGGCGGAGCGGCCGCGCCGGGGGCCCCTCCCATCCCGGGGTCCCTGATCCCATCTTGGGGGGGCCCCAGTGCCACCCTGGGGGGGCCCAGTCCCATTTTGGGGTCCCTGACCCCATTTTGGGGGTCCCGATCGCACCCTGGGGGGGGGGGCGATCCCATTTTGGGGTCTCTGATCCCATTTTGGGGGGCCCCGATCCCAGCTGGGGGGGGGTCTAATCCCATCTTGGGGTGCCCAAACCCCATTTTGGGGGGGCTGATCCCATTTGGGGGGGGCCCAGTCCCATTTTGGGGCGCCCCAATGTCACCCTGGAGGAGCCCCCATCTCATTGGGGGGCCCCACCCCATCTTGGGGTGCCCTGGTCCCACCCTGGGGGGGTCCAATCCCATGTTTGGGGGTCCCTGATCCCATTTGGGGGGGCCCAGTCCCATTTTGGGGGGCCCCCATCCCATTTTGGGGTCCCCGATCCCACCCTGGGGGGCCCCAGGGGGCCCCAATCCCCCCCCTCGGGGACACCCCCACCCCCTTGGGGTGCCCCCATCCCGTTTTGGGGTCCCCCCCCCGCTTGGGGTGCCCCCCCCCCCAGCACCCTTGGGTGCCCCCATCCCCCCGAAACCCCCCCCTTTTCTCTGCCCCCCCCCCGCCCCCAAACCATGGGCCTGTAAACACCAGCGCCCCCCTTCATCCCCGGGCTCCTCCTCCTCCTCCTCCCCCATTGGCCCAGCCTCTCGCATCTCATCAGCATACATTATCCTCGGGCCCGCAGGTGGGGAGCGGCAGCGGGACGCGGCAGCCGCCATGCAGCCCCCCCCGCGCCCCCCCCTGCGCCCCGCGCTGCTGCCGGGCCTCCTCCTCCTCTGGGCCGCCGGACAGGGTAAGGCCCCCCGCACCGCCCCCGCCCCCCGCGGGCCCCATCCCCCGCCTCCCCGCGCCGGGGGCACCCCAACCCCCCCCCGCCGCAGCCCCCTCCCCCCACCGCCGCAGCACTGCCCCGTGTCCCGTCCCCCCCCCGTCCCCTTCGTCCTGTGTCCCCCCTCCCCCGCTGCGGCCTGGGGGCTCGTCCCCCCCCCCGTCACCCCGCTGCCGGCCCCGGCCACCCCCCGCGCCCTCGGCTGTCACCGTCACCCCTCTGAGCGTCCCGGTGTCCCCAACCCCCCCAGGGGGTGACCCCGCACCCTCGGCTGTCACCGTCACCCCTCTGAGCGTCCCGGTGTCCCCAACCCCCCCAGGGGGTGACCCCGCACCCTCGGCTGTCACCGTCACCCCTCTGAGCGTCCCGGTGTCCCCAACCCCCCCGGGGGGTGACCCCGCACCCTCGGCTGTCACTGTCACCCCTCTGAGTGTCCCGGTGTCCCCAACCCCCCCGGGGGGTGACCCCGCACCCTCGGCTGTCACTGTCACCCCTCTGAGCGTCCCGGTGTCCCCAACCCCCCCGGGGGGTGGCCCCGCACCCTCGGCTGTCACTGTCACCCCTCTGAGCGTCCCGGTGTCCCCAACCCCCCCGGGGGGTGGCCCCGCACCCTCGGCTGTCACTGTCACCCCCCCCGAGCGTCCCGGTGTCCCCAACCCCCCCAGGGGTGACCCTGCACCCTCGGCTGTCACTGTCACCCCTCTGAGCATCCCGGTGTCCCCAACCCCCCCTGGGGGTGACCCTCGCCCCCGTGGCAGGGTGTCTGTCACCCTCATGGGCCGGTGACACCCGTGTCCTCGTGGCCAGGTGTTGTCCCCCCCCCATGCCGTTGTCCCCGTACCCCACTGGCCGGGTGACCCCCGTCCCCTTGTGCGCCGCTGTCCCCTCACCCCCGTGGCCGGGTGACCCCACGTCCCCGTGGCTGGGTGTCCCTCACCCTCGCGGCCGAGTGTCCCTCACCCTCGTGCCACCGTCCCTACACCCTCACAGATGGGTGTCCCTCACCCTCGGGGCCGGGTGTCCCTCACCCTCCTGTGCCAGTGACACCCGTACCCTCGGGGCTGATTGTCCCTCACCCTCGGGGCCGGTTGTCCCCACGTCCTCGTGCGCTGGCGACACCCTCGTGTCAGTGTCCCCTCACCCTCATGGCTGGTTGTCCCCGTGTCCTCGTGTGCTGGTGACGCCCGTACCCTTGTGTCAGTGTCCCCTCACCCACGGGTCCGATTGTCCCCATGTCCCTGTGCGCTGATGACACCCTCGTGTCAGCGTCCCCTCGCCCTCGGGGCCAGGTGTCCCTCACCCTTGGGGCCGATTGTCCCTCACCCTCCTGGCTGGTTGTCCCCGTGTCCTCGTGCGCTGGTGACACCCGTACCCTCGTGTCTGTCCCCGCACCCTCGGGGCCGGGTGTCCCGCACCCTCGTCTCCTTGCCCCCTCGCCCTGGGGACACCCCGCTCCCCACCCTCGCTGCGGAGGGGGTGACACCGCTCCGTCCCTCGCCGTCCCCTCCCGGGTCCCCGCCGAGGTGCCAGGCGGCGCCGGCCTGTCCCCGCGCGGGTGACACAGAAAAGGGCCATTGTCACCCCCCTTCCCCCACCCAGCACCCACGCGGGGGGACCCGGGCGCGCGTGGGGGGGTGACGGCGGGAACAGAGCGTCCCCTTGTCCCCGTGTCACCTCCGCCGGCAGCACCCGCACCCCCGGGAACCCCCTGGGGACGGGGGTGACCTTGGCGCGGTGACGACCTTGGCGGTGACAGTGACGCCGCGGTCGCCGTGGAGACCCTGGGGGGGTGTGGGGGGATTGTGCTGACACAGCGAAAAACGCGCCGTCACACACACCCCCCCCCGTGGTGTCACACCCCCCCGGTGACAGCCCGGCATCGTCACGGCAACCGGAGGTGACACCGAGGACCCTAACGAGGGGACAGGGACGGGCGGGGGGGGCCGGGACGCCGTCACCGTCCCCGAGCTGCCACCGCCGGCGGCCCACGTGTGTCACCGGTGTCAGGGTCCCCACTGATGGTGTCCCCGGTGTCCCCGTCCCTGCTGTCGGTGTCCCCAGCACCCCCGGTGTCACCGTCCCTGGTGACGGTGTCCCTGGTGTCACCATCCCTGGTGTCGGTGTCCCCACTGATGGTGTCCCCGGTGTCACCATCCCTGATGACGGTGTCACCATCCCTGGTGTCACTGTCCCCACTGATGGTCTCCCCAGTGTCACCATCCCTGATGACGGTGTCCCTGGTGTCCCCGGTGTCACCGTCCCTGGTGTGGGTGTCCCCAGTGTCAGTGTCCCCAGTAACGGTGTCCCCAGTGTCCCCAGCACCCCAGTAACGGTGTCCCCGACGCCCTGGTGTGGGTGTCTCCAGTGTCAGTGTCCCCCTGTCCCCAGTACCCCGTGACGGTGTCCCTGATGTCCCCAGTGTCCCCAGTACCCCGTGACGGTGTCCCCCTGTCCCCAGCACCCAGTGACGGTGTCCCTGGTGTCAGTGTCCCTCGTGTTGGTGTCCCCAGTGACGGTGTCCCCGGTGTCCCCAGCACCCCAGTGATGGTGTCCCTGATGTCCCCAGTGTCCTCAGCACCCCGTGACGGTGTCCCCAGCACCCCGTGACGGTATCCCTGATGTCCCCAGTGTCCCCAGCACCCTGTGACGGTGTCCCCAGCACCCCGTGACGGTGTCCCTGATGTCCCCAGTGTCTCCAGCACCCCGTAACGGTGTCCCCAGTATCCCCAGCACCCCGTGATGGTGTCCCTGATGTCCCCAGCGCCCAGTGACGGTGTCCCCAATGTCCCTGACACCCTGGTGTGGGTGTCTCCAGTGTCAGTGTCCCCCTGTCCCCAGCGCCCCGTGACGGTGTCCCCAGTGTCCCCAGCACCCCGTGACGGTGTCCCTGATGTCCGCAGTGTCCCCAGCACCCCGTGACGGTGTTCCCAGTGTCCCCAGCACCCTGTGACGGTGTCCCCAGCACCCCGTGACGGTGTCCCCCTGTCCCCAGTGCCCCGTGACGGTGTCCCCAGTGTCCCCAGCACCCTGTGACGGTGTCCCCAGTGCCCCGTGACGGTGTCCCCAGCGTCCCCAGCACCCCGTGACGGTGTCCCCAGTATCCCCAGCACCCCGTGATGGTGTCCCTGATGTCCCCAGCGCCCAGTGACGGTGTCCCCAGTGCCCCGTGACGGTGTCCCCCTGTCCCCAGTGCCCCGTGACGGTGTCCCCAGTGTCCCCAGCACCCTGTGACGGTGTCCCCAGCGCCCCGTGACGGTGTCCCTGATGTCCCCAGCGTCCCCAGCGCCCCGTGACGGTGTCCCCAGCGTCCCCAGCACCCCGTGACGGTGTCCCCAGCGCCCCGTGACGGTGTCCCCCTGTCCCCAGTGCCCCGTGACGGTGTCCCCAGTGTCCCCAGCACCCTGTGACGGTGTCCCCAGCGCCCCGTGACGGTGTCCCTGATGTCCCCAGCGTCCCCAGCGCCCCGTGACGGTGTCCCCAGCGTCCCCAGCACCCCGTGACGGTGTCCCCAGTGTCCCCAGCACCCTGTGACGGTGTCCCCAGCGCCCCGTGACGGTGTCCCTGATGTCCCCAGTGTCCCCAGCGCCCTGTGACGGTGTCCCCAGCGTCCCCAGCACCCCGTGACGGTGTCCCCAGCGCCCCGTGACGGTGTCCCCCTGTCCCCAGCGTCCCCAGCGCCCCGTGTCGGTGTCCCCAGCGCCCCGTGACGGTGTCCCCCTGTCCCCAGCGTCCCCAGCACCCCGTGACGGTGTCCCCAGCGCCCCGTGACGGTGTCCCCCTGTCCCCAGCGTCCCCAGCGCCCCGTGTCGGTGTCCCCAGCGCCCCGTGACGGTGTCCCCCTGTCCCCCGCAGCCCGGGCCGCCGGCGGCCGCTCGGGTGACGCGGCCGTGTCCCCGCTGTCCCCAGGGCGGGCGCAGGAGGTGCAGGCGGAGAACGTGACGGTGCTGGAGGGCGGGACGGCCGAGATCACCTGCCACCTGCGCCACTACGACGGCTCCATCGTCGTCATCCAGAACCCCGCCCGCCAGACCCTCTTCTTCAACGGCACCCGCGGTGCGGGGGGGCCGGGGGGCCGGGGGGACCCTGAGGTGGCCCTGGGGACCTTGGGGTGGCCGTAGGGACCTTGGGGTGGCCCTGAGGTGGCCATAAGGAGCTTGGGGTGGCCCTGGGGTCCTTGGGGTGGCCTTGGGGTGGCCGTAGGGACCCTGAGGTGGCCCTGGGGACCTTGGGGTGGCCGTAGGGACCTTGGGGTGGCCCTGAGGTGGCCATAAGGACCTTGGGGTGGCCATGGGGTCCTTGGGGTGGCCGTGAGGTGGCCGTAGGGACCTTGGGGTGGCCCTGAGGTGGCCATAAGGAGCTTGGGGTGGCCCTGGGGACCTTGGGGTGGCCATGGGGTCCTTGGGGTGGCCTTGGGGTGGCTGTAGGGACCTTGGGGTGGCCATAAGGACCTTGGGGTGGCCCTGAGGTGGCCCTGGGGACCTTGGGGTGGCCATAAGGACCTTGGGGTGGCCATGGGAACCTTGAGGTGGCCGTAGGGACCTTGGGGTGGCCATAACGACCTTGGGGTGGCCCTGGGGACCTTGGGGTGGCCATGGGGTGGTCATAGGAACTTTGAGGTGGCCATAGGGACCTTGGGGTGGCCCTGGGGTGGCCTTGGGGTCCTTGGGGTGGCCCTGAGGTGGCCATAAGGAGCTTGGGGTGGCCATAAGGAGCTTGGGGTGGCCCTGGGGACCTTGGGGTGGCCATGGGGTCCTTGGGGTGGCCTTGGGGTGGCTGTAGGGACCTTGGGGTGGCCATAAGGACCTTGGGGTGGCCATGGGGTCCTTGGGGTGGCCCTTGGGGTGGCCACAGGGACCTCCAAGGTGGCCTCTGAGGTGGCTGTGTGGTGGCCATGGGGACCTTGGGGTGGCCATGGGAACCTTGAGGTGGCCGTAGGGACCTTGGGGTGGCCATAACGACCTTGGGGTGGCCCTGGGGACCTTGGGGTGGCCATGGGGTGGTCATAGGAACTTTGAGGTGGCCATAGGGACCTTAAGGTGGCCCTGGGGTACTTGGGGTGGCCATGGGGACCTTGGGGTGGCCGTAGGGACCCTGAGGTGGCCCTGCGGTCCTTGGGGTGGCCGTGGGGAGCCTTTGGATGGCCATGGGGACCTTGGGGTGGCCCTGGGGTGGCCACAGGGCTCCAAGGTGGCCTCTGAGTGGCTGTGTGGTGGCCATGGGGACCCTGGGGTGGCCATGGGTGGCTGTAGGGTGGCTATTAGGTGGCCGCAGGGGCCCTGTGGTGGCCATGGGTGGCCATGGGTGGCCATAGGGGCCCTGTGGTGGCCGCGGGTGGCCATGGGTGGCCGGAGGGGCCCTGTGGTGGCCGTGGGCGGCCGTGAGGTGGCCACAGGGGCCCTGTAGTGGCCGTGGGTGGCCATGGGTGGCCAGAGGGGCCCTGTGGTGGCCATGGGTGGCCGGAGGGGCCTTGTGGTGGCCGTGGGTGGCCGTGGGTGGCCATAGGGCCCCTGTGGTGGCTATTGGTGGCCATGGGTGGCTGGAGGGGCCGTGTGGTGGCTGCGGGCGGCCGTGAGGTGGCCATAGGGGCCCTGTGGTGGCCATGGGTGGCCATGGGTGGCCGGAGGGGCCCTTTGGTGGCCATGGGTGGCCATAGGGGCCCTGTGGTGGCCGTGGGTGGCCGTGAGGTGGCCAGAGGGGCCCTGTGGTGGCCGCGGGCGGCTGTGAGGTGGCCATAGGGGCCCTGTGGTGGCCGTGGGTGGCCATGGGTGGCCATAGGGGCCCTGTGGTGGCCGCGGGTGGCCATGGGTGGCCGGAGGGGCCCTGTGGTGGCCATGGGTGGCCGTGAGGTGGCCATAGGGGCCCTGTGGTGGCCATGGCTGGCTGTAGGGTGGCTGGAGGGGCCCTGTGGTGGCCATGGGTGGCCGGAGGGGCCTCGTGGTGGCCATGGGCGGCCGTGGGTGGCCGGAGGGGCCCTGTGGTGGCCATGGGTGGCCATGGGTGGCCAGAGGGGCCCTGTGGTGGCCGTGGGCGGCCATGAGGTGGCCATAGGGGCCCTGTAGTGGCCGTGGGTGGCCATGGGTGGCCAGAGGGGCCCTGTGGTGGCCATGGGTGGCCGGAGGGGCCTCGTGGTGGCCGTGGGTGGCCGTGGGTGGCCATAGGGCCCCTGTGGTGGCTATTGGTGGCCATGGGTGGCTGGAGGGGCCGTGTGGTGGCTGCGGGCAGCCGTGAGGTGGCCATAGGGGCCCTGTGGTGGCCATGGGTGGCCATGGGTGGCCGGAGGGGCCCTTTGGTGGCCATGGGTGGCCATAGGGGCCCTGTGGTGGCCATGGGTGGCCGTGAGGTGGCCATAGGGGCCCCGTGGTGGCCGTGGGTGGCCATGGGTCGCCATAGGGGCCCTGTGGTGGCCATGGGTGGCCGGAGGGGCCTCGTGGTGGCCGCGGGTGGCCGTGGGTGGCCATAGGGGCCCTGTGGTGGCCATGGGTGGCCGTGAGGTGGCCATAGGGGCCCCGTGGTGGCCATGGGTGGCCGGAGGGGCCTCGTGGTGGCTGTGGGCGGCCATGGGTGGCCATAGGAGCCCCGTGGTGGCCATGGGTGGCCATGGGTGGCCATAGGAGCCCCGTGGTGGCCATGGGTGACCGTGAGGTGGCCGGAGGGGCCCCGTGGTGGCCGCGGGCGGCCGTGCGGGCGGGTGACGCGCTGTCCCCCCGTCCCCAGCGCTGAAGGACGAGCGGTTCCAGCTGGCGGAGTTCAGCCGGCGCCGCCTGCGCCTGCGCCTGGCCCGCGCCCGCCTGGAGGACGAGGGCGGCTACTTCTGCCAGCTGTACGCCGACGCCACCCGCCACCAGATCGCCACCCTCACCGTCCTCGGTAGGGCCGCGGGGACAGCGGGGACAGCGGGGGGACGCGGGGGACGCGGGGGACGCGGGGGGACAGCGGGGACGCGGGGGGACGCGGGGGGACGCGGGGGGACGCGGGGGGACAGCGGGGACGCGGGGGGACGCGGGGGCGGCTCCTGCCTCTGCCACCCTCCAGACACCCGAACCCGGACCAGCGTCGTCCCTGGGGACGTTTGGGGACATTTGGGGACATCTGGGGGACACGTTAGGGACGCGTGGGAGGGGGCGCGGTGGCAGCTCCTGTCCCCATCGCTCCCGAGAGACCCAAACCCAAGCGTCGTCCCTGGGGGCGCTTGGGGACATGGGGGGACACTGGGGACATGGGGGGACATTGGGGACACTTGGGGACATTGGGGACACTTGGGGACATGGGGGGGCCATGGGGACACCTGGGGACATGGGGGGACATTGGGGATACTTGGGGACATTGGGGGACACTGGGGACACTTGGGGACATGGGGGGACATTGGGGACATGGGGGGACACTGGGGACACGGGGGGACATTGGGGACACTTGGGGACACGGGGGGACACTGGGGACACGGGGGGACATTGGGGACACCTCCCCCCGTCCCTCACCCCGTGTCCCTCGTCCCCCTGTCCTCCCCCGTGGCCTTGTCCCCCCGTCCTTCACCCCCGTCCCCGTGTCCCCCTGTCCCCTGTCCCCATCCTTGTCCCTCTTGTCCCCGTGTCCCATGTCCCGTCCCCCTGTCCCCCCTCGTCCCCTGTCCCCACCCCTTGTCCCCCACCTCTGCTGTCCCTTGTCCCTCTTGTCCCCCGTCCCGTGTCCCCATCCCCCTCCCCCCGTCCCTGTCCCCCCCATGTCCCCCCCGTCCCCCCCTCCCCATGTCCCTGTCCCTCCCCACGGCCTCGTTCCCCATCGTCGTCCCTTGTCCCCCCTTGTCCTGTGTCCCTTGTCCCCCTGTCCTGTCCCCGTCCCCTGTCCCCATGTCCCTGTCCCCTGTCCTGTCCCCATGTCCCCTGTCCCCCTGTCCCCCGTCACCCCTTGTCCCCCTGTCCTGTCCCCATGTCCCTTGTCCCCCTGTCCCCCGTCACCCCTTGTCCCCCTGTCCTGTCCCCCTGTCCCTTGTCCCCCTGTCCCTTGTCCCCCTGTCCCCATCCCCTGTCCCCCATGTCCCTTGTCCCCCTGTCCTGTCCCCTGTCCCCCCGTCCCCATGTCCCTTGTCCCCCTGTCCCCCCTTCACCCCTTGTCCCCCTGTCCTGTCCCCCTGTCCTGTCCCCGTCCCCTGTCCCCCTGTCCCCCATCCCCTGTCCTGTCCCCATGTCCCTTGTCCCCCTGTCCTGTCCCCCTGTCCTGTCCCCCTGTCCCCCATCCCCTGTCCTGTCCCCATGTCCCTTGTCCCCCTGTCCTGTCCCCCTGTCCCTTGTCCCCCTGTCCCTTGTCCCCCTGTCCCCATCCCCTGTCCCCCATGTCCCTTGTCCCCCTGTCCTGTCCCCTGTCCCCCTGTCCCCATGTCCCTTGTCCCCCTGTCCCCCCGTCACCCCTTGTCCCCCTGTCCTGTCCCCCTGTCCTGTCCCCGTCCCCTGTCCCCCATCCCCTGTCCTGTCCCCCTGTCCCCTGTCCCCCTGTCCTGTCCCCCTGTCCTGTCCCCCTGTCCCCCATCCCCTGTCCCCCCGTCCCCCTGTCCCCATGTCCCCTGTCCCCCCGTCACCCCTTGTCCCCCTGTCCTGTCCCCCTGTCCTGTCCCCGTCCCCTGTCCCCCATCCCCCGTCCTGTCCCCATGTCCCTTGTCCCCCCGTCACCCCTTGCCCCCCTGCCCCGCCCCCCATCCCCCCCCAGTGCCCCCCGAGAACCCGGTGGTGGAGGCGGCGGAGGCGGCGGTGGAGGGGGGGGAGGTGGAGCTGAGCTGCCTGGTGCCACGCGCGCGGCCCCCGGCCACCCTGCGCTGGTACCGCGACCGCCGCGAGCTCCAAGGTGAGCGCGGGGGGCGGGGGGCTCGGGGGGACACGGGGGGACACGGGGGGGCACGGGGACACAGGGGGACACGGGGGGGACACGGGGGGCGGGGGGACACGGGGGGACACGGGGGGACACGGGGGGCGGGGGGACACAGGGGGCTTGGGGACACGGGGGGACACGGGGGGCACGGGGACACGGGGGGACACGGGGGGACACGGGGGCGGGGGGACACGGGGGGGCTCGGGGGGACACGGGGGGACACGGGGGGCATGGGGACACGGGGGGACACGGGGGGACACGGGGGCGGGGGGGACACGGGGGGACACGGGGGGACACGGGGGCGGGGGGACACGGGGGGCTTGGGGACACGGGGGGACACGGGGGGCGGGGGGACACGGGGGGCTTGGGGACACGGGGGGGACACGGGGGGCTTGGGGACATGGGGGGCTTGGGGACACGGGGGGGACATGGGGACACGGGGGGCTTGGGGACACGGGGGGACACGGGGGGCTTGGGGACACGGGGGGGCTTGGGGACACGAGGGGGACATGGGGACACGGGGGGACACGGGGGGCTTGGGGACACGGGGGGGCTTGGGGACACGAGGGGGCTTGGGGACACGAGGGGGACATGGGGACACGGGGGGCTCAGGGGGATGGGGGGGCATGGGGGCACGGGGGGGACACGGGGGGCTTGGGGACATGGGGGCACAGGGGGACATGGGGGGACATTGGGGACATGGGGGGCACGGGGGGACGGGGGGATATGGGGACACGGGGGGACATGGGGACCCCAGTGGGGTTGGGGACATGGGGACACGGGATGGTGACACCGGGACCCCACTGGGGTTTGGTGCCTCCCTGTGTCCCCGTGTCCCCCCCTGTCCCCATGTCACCCCCATGTCCCCATGTCCCCCCCGTCCCCGTGTCCCCTGTGTCCCCGTGTCCCCCCCATCCCTGTGTCACCCCCATCCCTGTGTCACCCCGTGTCCCCATGTCCCCCGTGTCACCCCCCATCCCCGTGTCACCCCCCATCCCTGTGTCACCCCGTGTCCCCATGTCCCCCGTGTCACCCCCATCCCCGTGTCACCCCCCATCCCCGTGTCCCCCCCCGTCCCTGTGTCACCCCCGTCCCCGTGTCCCCGTGCCCCCCGCGTCCCCCCCATGTCCCCGTGTCCCCCCCGTGTCCCCATGTCCCCCCCATGTCCCCGTGTCCCCCCCGTGTCCCCGTGCCCCCCCGCGTCCCCCCGCGCCCCAGGGGCGAGCAGCCGGGAGCAGCGGGGGAAGGTCTTCCTGCAGCGCAACGTCCTGCGCCTGCGGGTGGAGCGCAGGGACCACGGCGCCATCGTCACCTGCGAGGCCACGCACCCCGCCCTGCCCAGCGGCCAGCGCCGCCAGACCCAGTACGCGCTGGACGTCCAGTGTGAGTGCGCTGGGGGCACTGGGGGCACTGGGGGCACTGGGGGGACTGGGCCAGCGCCGCCAGACCCAGTACGCGCTGGACGTCCAGTGTGAGTGCGCTGGGGGCACTGGGGGCACTGGGGGGGACTGGGGGCACTGGGGGACTGGGGACTGGGCCAGCGCCGCCAGACCCAGTACGCGCTGGACGTCCAGTGTGAGTGCGCTGGGGGGACTGGGGGGACTGGGGGCACTGGGGGACTGGGCCAGTGCCGCCAGACCCAGTCCGCGCGGGCCGTCCAGTGTGAGTGCGCTGGGGGCACTGGGGGCACTGGGGGCACTGGGGGGACTGGGCCAGCGCCGCCAGACCCAGTACGCGCTGGACGTCCAGTGTGAGTGCGCTGGGGGGGACTGGGGGGACTGGGGGGGACTGGGGGCACTGGGGGGGACTGGGGGCACTGGGGGCACTGGGCCAGCGCTGCCAGACCCAGTACGCGCTGGACGTCCAGTGTGAGTGCGCTGGGGGCACTGGGGGCACTGGGGGCACTGGGGGGACTGGGGGCACTGGGGGCACTGGGCCAGTGCCGCCAGACCCAGTACGCGCTGGACGTCCAGTGTGAGTGCGCTGGGGGCACTGGGGGCACTGGGGGCACTGGGGGCACTGGGGGGACTGGGCCAGCGCCGCCAGACCCAGTACACGCTGGACGTCCAGTGTGAGTGCGCTGGGGGGGACTGGGGGCACTGGGGGGGACTGGGGGCACTGGGGGGGACTGGGGGCACTGGGGGCACTGGGCCAGCGCTGCCAGACCCAGTACGCGCTGGACGTCCAGTGTGAGTGCGCTGGGGGCACTGGGGGCACTGGGGGCACTGGGGGGACTGGGGGGACTGGGGGGACTGGGCCAGTGCCGCCAGACCCAGTATGCGCTGGACGTCCAGTGTGAGTGCGCTGGGGGCACTGGGGGCACTGGGGGCACTGGGGGCACTGGGGGGACTGGGCCAGCGCCGCCAGACCCAGTACGCGCTGGACGTCCAGTGTGAGTGCGCTGGGGGGGACTGGGGGCACTGGGGGGACTGGGGGCACTGGGGGGACTGGGCCAGCGCCGCCAGACCCAGTACGCGCTGGACGTCCAGTGTGAGTGCGCTGGGGGGACTGGGGGCACTGGGGGGACTGGGGGCACTGGGGGGGACTGGGGGCACTGGGGGCACTGGGCCAGCGCTGCCAGACCCAGTACACGCTGGACGTCCAGTGTGAGTGCGCTGGGGGGGACTGGGGGCACTGGGGGGGACTGGGGGCACTGGGGGCACTGGGCCAGCGCCGCCAGACCCAGTACGCGCTGGACGGCCAGTGGGAGTGCGCTGGGGGCACTGGGGGCACTGGGGGGACTGGGGGGACTGGGCCAGCGCCGCCAGACCCAGTACGCGCTGGACGTCCAGTGTGAGTGCGCTGGGGGCACTGGGGGCACTGGGGGGGACTGGGGGCACTGGGGGCACTGGGCCAGCGCCGCCAGACCCAGTACGCGCTGGACGTCCAGTGTGAGTGCGCTGGGGGCACTGGGGGCACTGGGGGCACTGGGGGCACTGGGGGCACTGGGCCAGCGCCGCCAGACCCAGTACGCGCTGGACGTCCAGTGTGAGTGCGCTGGGGGGACTGGGGGCCCTGGGGGGGACTGGGGGCACGGGGGGCACTGGGCCAGCGCCGCCAGACCCAGTACGCACTGGACGTCCAGTGTGAGTGCGCTGGGGGCACTGGGGGCACTGGGGGGGACTGGGGGGACTGGGCCAGCGCCGCCAGACCCAGTACGCGCTGGACGTCCAGTGTGAGTGCGCTGGGGGCACTGGGGGCACTGGGGGGGACGGGGGGCACTGGGGGGACTGGGGGGACTGGGGGCACTGGGGGCACTGGGGACATGGGGGGGATGCAGGGATGGGGGTGATGTCATGGCAGGGGTGATGTCATGGTGGGGGGAGACGTCATAGCAGGGGCGGTGACGTCACAGCGGGGGGTGGTGTCACGGCAGGGGGTGATGTCACGGGGGGTGGTGTCGTGGGGGAGACGTCATAGCAGGGGGTGATGTCACAGCGGGGGTGATGTCATGGCAGGGGGTGATGTCGCGGCGGGGGGTGATGTCACAGGGGGGTGACGTCACGGGGGGGCTGACATCACGGGGGGGGTGTGACGTCCCGGCGGGGGGCGGTGACGCGCCTCCCCACGCCCCCAGACGCCCCGACGGCGCGGATCCAGGCCTCGCAGAGCGTCGCGCGGGAGGGCGACACCCTGGTGCTCACCTGCGCCGTCAGCGGCAACCCGCGGTGAGTGCGCGGGCGGGGCGGGGCGGGGCGGGGCGGCGGCGGCCACGCCCCGGTGACGCCGGCGCCCCGCCCCCCAGCCCCACCGACATCGCCTGGAGCCGCGGGAACGAGTCGCTGCCGGCGCGGGCGCGCGCCGAGGGGGAGGTGCTGACGCTGCCGGCGCTCGGCCCCCAGGACAACGGCACCTACAGCTGCCGCGCCGGCAACGCCCACGGCCGCGCCGCCGCCCACTACCTCCTCCTCGTCTACGGTGAGCGCCCCACGGCGACCCACGGCCGCCCCACGGCCGCCCCACAGCGACCCCAGAGCGACCCACGGCCGCCCCACGGCCGCCCCACAGCGACCCAGAGCGACCCACAGCCGCCCCACGGCCGCCCCACGGCCGCCCCAGAGCGACCCCAGAGCGACCCAGAGCGACCCACGGTCACCCCACGGCCGCCCCAGAGCAACCCAGAGCGACCCGCGGCTGCCCCATAGCGACCCATAGTGACCCACGGCTGCCCCATAGCGACCCATAGCGACCCGCAGCCGCCCCACAGCGACCCCAGAGCGACCCAGAGCGACCCACGGCCGCCCCAGAGCGACCCACAGCTGCCCCACGGCCGCCCCATAGCAACCCAGAGCGACCCACGGCCACCCCACGGCCACCCCAGAGCGACCCAGAGCGACCCATAGCGACCCACGGCTGCCCCATAGCAACCCAGAGCGACCCACGGTCACCCCACGGCCGCCCCAGAGCAACCCAGAGCGACCCGCGGCTGCCCCATAGCGACCCATAGTGACCCACGGCTGCCCCATAGCGACCCATAGCGACCCGCGGCCGCCCCACAGCGACCCCAGAGCGACCCAGAGCGACCCAGAGCGACCCACGGCCGCCCCAGAGCGACCCACAGCTGCCCCACGGCCGCCCCATAGCAACCCAGAGCGACCCACGGCCACCCCACGGCCACCCCAGAGCGACCCATAGCGACCCACGGCTGCCCCATAGCAACCCAGAGCGACCCACGGTCACCCCACGGCTGCCCCAGAGCAACCCATAGTGACCCACGGCTGCCCCAGAGTGACCCATAGCGACCCGCGGCCGCCCCACAGCGACCCACGGCTGCCCCACGGCCACCCCAGAGCGACCCAGAGCGACCCATAGCGACCCACGGCTGCCCCATAGCGACCCATAGCGACCCGTGTCCGCCCCAGAGCAACCCACGGCTGCCCCATGGCCGCCCCACGGCCGCCCCATAGCGACCCATAGCGACCCGCGGCTGCCCCAGAGCGACCCATAGCGCCCCACGGCCGCCCCACGGCTCCCCCCGGTTCCCCACCCCCTGCAGCCGCCCCCCCGCTCCCCGCGCCCCACGGCCGCCCCACGGCGCCCTGCCCCCGCAGACCCGGGGGCGGTGGTGGCGGCGCAGCGGGCGGTGCCCTACGCCATCGTGGGCGGGATCCTGGCCCTGCTCGTCTTCCTGCTGGGCGGCCTCCTGGGCACCGCCCTCTGGTGCTCCATCCGCCAGAAAGGTGGGCGGGGCCTCGGGGGGGGCGGGGCGTGGGGGGGCGGGGCGTCGGCGGGTGGGGCTGGGGGGGCGGGGCAGGGGGCTGGGGAGGTGCATGGAGAGGGCGGGGCTTGGGGAAAGGGGTGGGGCTTGGGGAGAAAGGGGCGGGGCTTGGGGAGAAAGGGGCGGGGGTTGGGAGAGAAGGTGGGGCTTGGGGAGAGGGGCGCGGCTTTGGGAAAGGGGTGGGGCTTGGGAAAAGGGGCGGGGCGTGGGGAGAGGGGCCGTGGCCTGGCGGTGGGGCGGGGAAGAAGAGGGGTGGGGTGGGGTGGAGAAAGGGGGGCGGGGCTTGCTGCGGGGGCGGGGTTTGAGGGGCAGGGGCGGGGCCGGGCACCTCCAGGCCGGGAGAGTGAGGGGGGATTTGGGGGGGGGGGGGGCGGGGGCGGGGCGGGGCCCGGTGGGCGTGGCGCGGGGCGGGGCTGACGGGCGGTGCAGGGTCGTACCTGACGCACGAGGCGAGCGCGCTGGAGGAGCACGGGGAGGCGCGGGAGGCGTTCCTGGGGGCGGAGCCCGGGCGGCGCAAGGAGGAGTTCTTCATCTGAGGGGGGAGGGGCGGGGGGAGGGGACGGGGGGCGGGGGGGGTGGGGACACGGGGGGGGATGGGGACATGGGGGGGACAGAGGGACAAGGGGGGGATGGGGGATGGGGGATGGGGGATGGATGGGGGATGGGAGCAGACAGAAGGACGTGGGGGGATGGGGGGACAGAAGGACAAGGGGGGGATGGGGGATGGGAGGGGACAGAGGGACATGGGGACAGAAGGACAAGGGGGGGATGGGGGGATGGGGGATGGGAGGGGACAGAGGGACATGGGGACAGAAGGACAAGGGGGGGGATGGGGGATGGGAGCAGACAGAAGGCCGGGGGGGATGGGGGACAGAGGGACATGGGGGGGGCAGAAGGGTGGGGGATGGGGACACGGGGACAAGGGGGGGATGGGAGAGGACGGGGGGGGCGGGGGGACGTGGAGAGGATGGCGGACAGAGGGAGGTGGGGACGGACGGACGGACGGGGACGGGGGGGTGGGAGGGGGCGGGGCACACAGGGACAGACGGACACGGGGACGGGGGGACGGGGGGGTGGGAGGGGGCGGGGGATGGGGGATGGGGGACACGGGGCCAGGACAGATGGACAGACGGGGGGGGGACACACAGACGGACATTGGGGCCACGGCGGGGGAGGGGCCGTGGGGCCGCTGCAGGGATGGGGGCGAGCCCCGCCCCCACAAACCCCACCCCCACCCCGAGGGGTGGGGGAGGGGCTGCGGGGGGGGAGGGGGCGCCCCCACCGCTCAAAGCCATTGGGGGCGGGGGGAGGGGCGCGTCCATCTGTCCCCGTGTCCGTCCCCACGCACAAGCACGGGGGGGGGGGGGGGGGGGGGGGAGAGGGGGAAGGTCATGAATAATGTATGAGGGGGCGTGGCCCGGGGCGGCCCCGCCCCCCGCGGGTGTGTCTGTAAATACGTCGCCTTTTCAACACCTTTAATACGCAATAAACCCCCGATTCGTACCCCGGACTGGGGGCACTGGGAGGGACTGGGGGGCACTGGGATACACTGGGAGGGATTGGGAGGAACTGGAGGGGAACTGGGATATACTGGGAGGGAATGGGAGGGGACTGGGGGCCACTGGGATATACTGGGAGGAACTGGGAGGGGACTAGGGGGCACTGGGAGGGGACTGGGGGGGACTGGGATATACTGGGAGGGATTGGGAGGGGACTGGGATATACTGGGAGGGAATGGGAGGAACTGGGAGGCACTAGAAGGGGACTGGGATAAACTGGGAGGGGACTGGGGGGGGATTGGGAGGGACTGGGTTATACTGGGGGGCACTAGGGGGCACTGGGAAGGGACTGGGATATACTGGGAGGGGACTGGGATATACTGGGTTGTACTGGGTTGTACTGGGTTGTACTGGGAGGCGCTGGGGCCGCCCGGGCCCCGCCGTCGCCGCCCTGCGCCGCCAGGGGGCGCCGCCGCCCCCAGGCCCCGCCCCCCCGCCGCTCCCCTCCCGCCATTGGCCGAGCGCTGACCCCGCCCCCTCCGCTCGGCCACGCCCCTTTGCGTCCCTCCCCCCCCCTCCCCGCGTCGCTGACGCACGCGCGCCCGACCGGAACCGGAAGCGCTGGGAGGAGGGGGGCGGGGCCTGCGGAGGTCGCACCGGAAGCCGGAAGTGGACGCCGGGGCGGGGGGGTGGCGCGGAGCGCGGCCGTGAGAGCGGGTGAGCGCGGCGGGGCCGGGGGCGGGGCCACGGGCGGAGGGGGGCGGGGCTGCGGGCGGGGGGGGGAGCTGCGGGACCGGGGAGGGGGGAGGGGGGAGGGTTGGGGTCCCCGAGCGCGCGGGTCACCCCCTCCCCTCCCCCCCCTCCAGCCCCCCGCGATGTCGCAGCCGCCGCCCCCGGAGCCGCCCCCGGCCCCGCCCCCCCCCCCGGCGGGGGGAGGGGGAGGGGGGGGAGGAAGAGGAGGAGGACGAGGAAGAGGAGGAGGAGGAGGAGGAGGAGGAGGAGGGGGGGAGGGGCCCCCCCGAGCCCGGCCCCAAGGGCTCCGTGTGTGAGTGGGGGCGGGGGGGGGGGGGGGGAGGGGCGGCTCATGGGACCCCCGGGGGGGGGGGGTGGGGGAGGGGCACCCGGGGGGCTCCCAGGCGGGGGGGTGGGGGGTGGGGGGGGGAAGGGAAGGGGTGGGGGAGGGGCACCCGGGGGGCTCCCAGGCGGGGGGCGGGGGGCGGGGGTTGGGGCGCGGCGGCGGCGGCGGCGGGGGGGTGACGCGGTGGCGCAGACCGCCTGGGCTCCACCCAGTGCCGCCGCTGCCTCATCACCTTCCCCGACGCCGCCTTCGCCGCCCGCCACGCCAAGCGCCAGCACCCCCGTGACTTCGCCGCCGCCGCCCTGCGCGGCGCCCTCTTCGTCTGCTTCGTCTGCGCCCGCCCCTTCGCCTCCTCCCCCGCCCTCCTCCGCCACCAGCGGGGGCACGGCCCCGCCCCCGCCCCGCGCCCGCCCGCCTACGCCTGCACCGAGTGCGGCCGCGCCTTCGCCCGCGAGGGGGCCCTGCACCGCCATTACATCCGCCACGCCCGCGGCGAGCTCTGAGGGGGCGGGGCCTGGCCGGGGGGGCGGGGCCTGGCGGGGCGGGGCCGGCCCCTCCCCTGGCAAGGGGGCGGGGTCCGCTGGGGTGTGGCCCGCGGGGGGGGGGGGAGGGAGGGGGCGGGGTCTGGAGGGAGGGGGCGGGGCCTGGCGGCTTCTCGAGGCGGCCAATAAAAACCGGGGCGGCAGCTGATTGGTTCTTCCTTGTGGGGACACACACACACACACACACACACACACGACACGGCGCTTCCTGGGGCGTGACGTCATCGCGGGGGTACGGGTGATGTCACGGTGACATCAGGGCTGCGGGGCGGGGCGTCCCCCAGGCACCTGCGGCTCCGGGGAGTGATGTCACCGCGACACCACACCCGCAGGGCGGCGCCACGCGGGGAGCCCCTTCCCTGTGACATCACCGCCCCCGACCCGTGACGTCACCGCCCACCCTATGAAGTCACCCAACCCACTGCATCGCCCCCAACCTATGACGTCACCCCCCCCTCCTCTGTGACATCGCTCCCAGCGATGTCATCACCCCCCTCCCCCCCCCAATCCATGGTGTCTCCCCTGATTGATGACATCACCATCCACGCTTGATGTCACACACCCACCCCCCACCCCCACCCAACTGACGAGGTCGCTCCCCACCCGTGACATCACCCTGATCGATGACGTCACCCCCACCCGATGAGGTCACCGCCCCGTCCACGACGGCCGAGGACACCATCCCCAGCTGACGTCACCACCCCCACCCGTGACATCACCCTGATGGCTGACGCCGTCCCCGGCCGATGACATCACACCCCCCCACCCGCGAGTTAAAGGCAACCGGGGGCAGGGCCAAGGGGACGGATGACGTCGCCCCCCCAGCCATGACGTCAGCGCCCCCCTCGATGACGTCGCCCCCCCCAGGCATGACATCATCGCCCCCCTCGACGGCGCCGCCCCCCCCCCCCGCCCCGCCCCCCCCCCCCCCCCCCCCCAAAAGCAGAGCCGAGCCCGGGCGCCGCCCAACACCGCTTTATTCCCCGCCGCCGCGCGCCCCCGCGGGAGGGGGGGGAGGGGCCCCGCGCGGGCGCCCCCCCCCCCCGCCCCTCCCCCCCCCCGCCTCACAGCTCCCCGCGCGCGTGCAGCATGTAGTGCTCGTGCAGGTCGGCGACGAGGCCGAAGGCGCCGGCGCACTCGGTGCAGCGGTGGGGGGGCGGGGGAGGGGCCCGGCGCTGGGGGGGGAGGGGCGGCGGGGGGCGGGGGCTGCGCTGCCGCCGCCGCCGCCCGTGCTCGCAGCGGTGAGCCCCCAGCGCCGCCGGCGCCCGAAGCCCAGCCCGCACTCGGCGCAGATGTAGTGGAAGGGCGGGGGGGGGGCGGGGGGAGGGGCGGGGGCGCCCCTCCCCCCGCCCCCGCCCCCGCCCCCTCCCGGCGGCCCCTGGGGCCGCTTCCGCCCCACGTGGTAGCTGCGATGGACCTTCAGCGCCCGCGAGGTGCCGAAGCCCCGCCCGCACTCGGGGCACTCGTGCCATTCGGCCGCCCCTCCCCCGCCCCCCCGCGCCGCCCCGCCCCTCCCCCGCCCCCCCGGGGCTTCCCCCCCTCCCCCCGCTTCTCCCCCCTCCCCCCGCATCCGGTAGCGGCGAGGGCAGCGGCCGAGGCTCCTCCCCCGAGGGGCGGTCGCGGGTCCGGGAACCTGCGGGGGGGGGGGGGGGGGCGGGGCGTGAGGGTGGGGCAGCCGCCGGGGGGAGGGGGAGGGGCGGGGGGAGGGGCGGTACCTGCGCAGCCGTTGGCGGGGGGGGTGGGGGGGCCGCTCTCCCCCGACGACACCGAGGTGGCTTCGGACTCCTCCTCCTCCTCCTCCTCCTCCTCCGGCAGCGCCGAGACGCCTGGGGGGAGGGGGGACCCCCCTATAGCGCCCCATAGCGCCCACGGGACCCTATAGCACCCACCCCGCCCCATAGCGCCCTATAGCGCCCTATAGCACCCTATAGCACCCCATAGCGCCCATGGGACCCTATAGCACCCTATAGCCCCCCATAGCACCCACGCGACCCCATGGCACCCTATAGCCCCCCATAGCGCCCTATAATGCCCCATAGTGCCCCATAGCGCCCTATAGCGCCCCATAGCACCCACGGGACCCCATAGCACCCCATAGCCCCCATAGCACCCTATAGCACCCATGGGACCTTATAGCACCCCACAGCCCCCCATAGCACCCACAGCCCCCCATAGCGCCCTATAGCGCCCTATAGCACCTATAGCCCCCGCCCCCGCCCCCGCTCACCGGTGGAGGCCCCCTCCTCCTCCTCCTCCTCCTCCTCCTCCTCCTCCTCCTCTTCCTCCTCCTCCTCCTCCTCGAAGGCGCCGTCCTCGCTCCCGCCCTCCCCCGGCCGGCGCCCGTCCGCCATCATGGCCGCCCTGCGCCGCCACCGCCTACCATGCGCCGGGGCCACGCCCAGCCTCCCCAGGCCCCTCCCACAATGCCCCAGGACCCAGGCCCCTCCCTCCATGCCCTAAACCCCTCCCCCTCCCCCCAACCCCCTCCCCCCACCCCAGGCCCCTCCCCCATTCCTGATGACCCAACCCCCAACCCCCTCCCCCCACCCCAGGCCCCTCCCCTCATTCCTGATGCCCCTCCCCCAGCCCCAGGCCCCTCCCCCCATACACCACTCCCCTCCCACAATGCCCTAAACCCCTCCCCCACCCTCCAAGCCCCTCCCCCCACCCCAGGCCCATCCCCCTTTCCCGATGCCCCTCCCCTGACCCCTCCCCCATGCACCAATCCCCTCCCTCCGTGCCCTAAACCCCTCCCCCACCCTCCAAGCCCCTCCCCCCTTCCCGATGCCCCTCCCCCCATCCCCAGGCCCTTCCCCCCGCCCCTCCCCCCCCCCCCCGCGCTCAATCCCACAATGCCCCGCGGCCGCCCCACAGCGGCTCCCCCATGGCGGCGGCGGGGGGGTGGGGGTGGGGGTGGGGGGAGGGGCGTGGGGGGGTGGGGGGGAGGGGTGGGGGCGGGGCCCGCCGCCGTCCCACAATGCCCCGCGCGGCCCGGCCCCGCTCACCGCCGCGCGCTGCCGCTCCCGTCCGGCCGCCGCCGCCGCAGCCGCGCATGCGCGGGTGGGCGTGGCCGGCCACACCCCCCCCGGGCGGGGCCACGCCCTCCTCCTTTATTGCCCCGCCCCCCCGTTTCGCCACCAGCGCGTGCGCGGGGCGGGATCACGTGGGTTGGCGGGGGGGGCGGGGTCACGTGGGCGGGGTCACGTGGAGCGGGAGGAAGCGGCACCCGGGGAATAAACAGGGAGCGGGGGCGGGGGGGGGGGGGGGGAGGGGCCGGGACCCCTGAAAATGGGGGTCCGGGGTGGGGGAGGGGGGGTCCCGGGCGCCTGGGTCCCCTGTGGGGGTGGGGGAGGGGCCCTGGGTGGGGGAGGGGTCCTGAGGGGGGGGTCCCAGGCACCTGGGTGGGGGAGGGGTCCTGAGTGGGGGAGGGGGTGTCCTGGGTGCCTGGGTCCCCTGGGGGGGGGAGGGGCCCCGGGTGGGGGAGGGGGGGTGTCCCAGGCACCTGAGTGGGGGAGGGGGGTCCTGGGTGCCTGGGCCCCCTGGGGGGGTGCGGGAGGGGGCGTTTGGGTCCCCTAGAGCGGGGGAGGGGGGTCCCGGGTGGGGGAGGGGGGGCCCCAGACAGCCGGGTGGGGGAGGGGTCCTGAGTGGGGGATGGGGGGTGTCCCACATGCCTGGGTCCCCCATGGGGGGGAGGGGTGCTGGGTGGGGGAGGGGGGTCCTGGGTGCCTGGGTCCTTTTTAGGGGGGAGGGGGCGTTTGGGTCCCCGGGGGGGAGGGGGGTCCTGAGTGGGGGAGGGGGGGTCCCAAACGCCCGGGTCCCCACGGGGCGGGGGGAGGGGCGCTCCCGGGTCGCGGCGGGGGCGGGGGCGGGTGCCCCACATTCCTGGGTTGTGCCGCCGCCCCTCCCCCACCCCTGTAATTGGGTGGGGGCGGGGAGGGTGGGGGCAGGGCAGGGATAAAGGGGACCCCCCCACCCTTCCCCCCCCCACCCACCCAGGGGCGATGGAGCGGGGGCTGCGGCTGCTGGCGCTCGGCGCCCTCCTGATGGGTGCGCCCGCGCCCTATGGGTGCTATAGGGGGCTGGGGGGGCTATAGGGTGCTGTGGGTGCTATGGGTGCTATAGGGGGCTGTGGGGGGCTGGGGGGCTATAGGGTGCTATGGGTGCTATAGGGTGCTGTGGGTGCTATAGGGTGCCATGGGGTGCTGTGGGTGCCATGGGGGGCTATAGGGTGCTGTGGGTGCCATGGGGGGCTGTGGGGGGCTATAGGGTGCTATGGGGGGCTGTCGGGGGCTATAGGGTGCTATGGGTGCCATGGGGGGCTATAGGGTGCTGTGGGTGCCATGGGGGCCTATAGGGTGCTGTGGGTGCTATGGGTGCTATAGGGGGCTGTGGGGGGCTATAGGGTGCTGTGAGGGTGCTATAGGGTGCCGTGGGGTGTTGTGGGTGCCATGGGGGGCTATAGGGTGCCATGGGGGGCTATGGGGGGCTGTAGGGTGCTATAGGGTGTTATGGGGGGCTGTCGGGGGCTATAGGGTGCTGTGGGTGCTATAGGGTGCTGTGGGGTGCTGTGGGGGGCTATAGGGTGCTGTGGGTGCTATAGGGTGCCGTGGGGTGTTGTGGGTGCCATGGGGGGCTATAGGGTGCTATGGGTGCCATGGGGGGCTATAGGGTGCCATGGGGGGCTATGGGGTGGTATGGGGGGGGCTATGGGTGCCATAGGGTGCTATGGGGTGCTATGGGTGTTATAGGGTGCTATAGGGTGCTATGGGTACTATAGGGTGCTAGGGGGTCCCATGGGTGCTGTGGGGGTTTGTGGGGTTCCGTGGGTGCTATGGGGTGCCATAGGGTGCTATGGGGTCCTATGGGTGCTATAGGGTGCTATGGGGTCCCATGGGTGCTATGGGGTGCTATAGGGGGTGTTTTGGGGCTATAGGGTGCCATGGGTGCTATAGGGTCCTATGGGTGCTGTGCGGGGTCCATGGGTGCTATGGGGGTCCTATGGGTGCTATGGGATGAGGTGGGTGCTATGGGGTGGTCTGGGGTCCCATGGGTGCTATAAGGTGCTATAGGGTGCTATGGGGTCCCATAGGTGCCATACACTGCCATAGGGTGCTATGGGTGCTATAGGGTGCTATGGGGTCCCCCGGGTGCTATAGGGTGCTATGGGGGTCCCATGGGTGCTATAGGGTGCCGTACACTGGTATAGGGTGCTATAGGGTGCTATGGGGTCCCATGGGTGCTATAGGGGGTGTTTTGGGGCTATGGGGTGCTGTAGGGTGCTGTGGGGTCCCCTGGGTGCTGTAGGGTGCTATAGGGGTCCCATGGGTGCTATAGGGTGCTATAGGGGTCCCGGTTGACCCCACTGACCCCCTCTCCCCCCACAGCCACCGCAGGACCCTGCGGGGGGGCACCTGCCCCCGGCGTCACCCGCCGCTGTCCCCAGGCCACCCCTCCCCCGCCGCCCACCCCTCCCCCGCCGCCCCCCGACTGCGTCCTGGAGGAGGGGGACACGGAGGCCCCCGGGGGCGCCACCGCGGCGGGGACGAACCGGCCCGGTGGCCACGGGGCCACCTCGGACCACGGCACCCAAGGCTACGGAGGGGCCACCACCGCGGTGGCGTCCAACACCACGGCCCCAGGAGGTGACAACCTCATGGTGGCCACCCCCGGTGACGTCATCATGGAGGGGGCGGGCCAACCCGGTGTCACCGAAGGCCCCGGGGACACTTTGGGCCACGGCGCTGAGGTCTACAGAGGGGCCACCACCACGGTGGGACCCAACGCCACGTCCCCAGGAGGTGACAACCTCATGGTGGCCACCCCCGGTGACGTCATCATGGAGGGGACGGAGGAACCCGGTGTCACCGACGACCCTGGGGACACTTCTGGCCGCGTCACTGAAGGCTACAGAGATGCCACCACCACGGTGGGACCCAACGCCACGTCCCCAGGAGGTGACAAGGTCTTGGTGGCCCATGGCAGCGACGTCGTGCTGGAGGGGACCGAGGGTCCTGGTGTCACCAACTGCTCCGGGGACACTTTGGGCCACGGCGCTGAGGTCTACAGAGGGGCCACCACCACGGTGGCGTCCATCGCCACGTCCCCAGGAGGTGACAAGGTCGCGGTGGCCCATGGTGGGGACATCATGATGGAGGGGACGGAGGAACCCGGTGTCACCGAAGGCCCTGGGGACACTTTGGGCCACGTCACTGAAGGCTACAGAGATGCCACCACCACGGTGGGACCCAACGCCACGTCCCCAGGAGGTGACAAGGTCGCGGTGGCCACCCCTGGGGACGTCGTGCTGGAGGGGACGGAGGAACCGGATGTCACCAACCAGCCCGGGGACACTTTGGGCCACGTCACCGTGGTCGAGAGAGGGGACAGGACCACGGTGGGACCCATCGCCACGTCCCGGGGAGGGGACAAGGTGGTGGCGGCCACCCACGACGACGTCCTCCTGGAGGGGACAACAGAACCATGCGTCACCGCTGACCTCGGGGACACCGCGGGCTCCAGAGGTGACACGACCACAGCCGGACGTGCCACCACATCCCAGGGAGGCGACCAGGATGTGGTGGCCCAGGAGGGTGGTGTCCTGATGGAGGGGACAGCCCAAGCGGACGTCACCGACCGGCCTGGGGACACCTGGGGCCACGGCCCCGCGGGGGACGTGACCACGGGGGCACGCGTCACCGCCTCCCAGGGAGGTGACACAGCTGCGGTGACCCACGGTGGGGACGTTCTCCTGGAGGGGACCGAGGGTCCTGGTGTCACCAACTGCTCCGGGGACGCTTTGGGCCACGGCGCTGAGGTCTACAGAGGGGCCACCACCACGGTGGCGTCCATCGCCACGTCCCCAGGAGGTGACAACCTCATGGTGGCCACCCCCGGTGACGTCATCATGGAGGGGACGGAGGAACCCGGTGTCACCGAAGGCCCTGGGGACACTTTGGGCCACGTCACTGAAGGCTACAGAGATGCCACCACCACGGTGGGACCCAACGCCACGACCCCAGGAGGTGACAAGGTCGCGGTGGCCCATGGTGGGGACATCATGATGGAGGGGACGGAGGAACCCGGTGTCACCGAAGACCCTGGGGACACTTTGGGCCACGTCACCATGGTCTACAGAGGGGCCACCACCATGGTGACGTCCAACACGACGTCCCCAGGAGGTGACAAGGTCTTGGTGGCCACCCCTGGGGGTGTCATCATGGAGGGGACGGAGGAACCCGGTGTCACCGACGACCCTGGGGACACTTCTGGCCGCGTCACTGAAGGCTACAGAGATGCCACCACCATGGTGGGACCCAACGCCACGTCCCCAGGAGGTGACAAGGTCTTGGTGGCCCATGGCAGCGACGTCGTGCTGGAGGGGACCGAGGGTCCTGGTGTCACCAACTGCTCCGGGGACACTTTGGGCCACGGCGCTGAGGTCTACAGAGGGGCCACCACCACGGTGGCACCCATTGCCACGACCCCAGGAGGTGACAACCTCATGGTGGCCACCCCCGGTGACGTCATCGTGGAGGGGACGGAAGAACCCGGTGTCACCGAAGGCCCCGGGGACACTTTGGGCCACGTCACTGAAGGCTACAGAGATGCCACCACCACGGTGGGACCCAACGCCACGACCCCAGGAGGTGACAAGGTCGCGGTGGCCCATGGTGGGGACATCATGATGGAGGGGACGGAGGAACCCGGTGTCACCGAAGACCCTGGGGACACTTTGGGCCGCGTCACCATGGTCTACAGAGGGGCCACCACCACGGTGACATCCAACATGACGTCCCCAGGAGGTGACAACCTCATGGTGGCCACCCCCGGTGACGTCATCATGGAGGGGACGGAGGAACCTGGTGTCACCGAAGGCCCCGGGGACACTGCTGGCCGCGTCACCATGGTCTACAGAGATGCCACCACCATGGTGGGACCCAACGCCACGACCCCAGGAGGTGACAAGGTCTTGGTGGCCACCCCCGGTGACGTCATCATGGAGGGGACGGACCAATCCAGCCTCACCGAAGCCCCCCGGGCCACCGCGGGCCACGGCGCTGGCGGCTACGGAGGGGCCACCCCCACGGCGGCACCCAACGCCACGGCCCCGGCGGGCGATGACGTCATGGCGGCCACCCCTCCCCCGCTCTGCCGCCCCCCTCCCCCCCCCGCCGCCTTCCCCGTGACGGCGGCCCCGGCGCCGGGGGCTCCCCCCGGGATTTCGGGGGCCTCCCCGCCCCCCGCGCCCCTCCCCCTCCTCCTCCTCCTCCTGCCCCTCCCCCTCCTCCTCCGCTGAGGACCCAGGGATCCGGGCCCCTCCCCCACCCCCATATTTATTGCAGCCCCTCCCCCACGGTGCCCCCAGGCCCACGCGTGTCCCGAGCGTGCCCCCCCCCCCCCCCAATAAAACCGAACGTGATTCGCTGCCTTCGTGTGCTCTTGGGGGGGGGGAGGGGGGTCCCCAATGCCTGGGTCCCCCCCCCTTCTTCACCCCCACCCCTCCCCCCACCCGGGGGGGGGGGGGGACCTCGGCGTCAGGGAACGCCCCTCCCCCCCCCATTTCATAACTTCCTTCCCCAAAATGGGGAACTGGGGGCGGGGGGGGGGGGGGTGGGGAGGGGGGGGTCCCTGGCGTCAGGATCCCCCCCTCCCCCCCCGAAGGGACACTGACGTCCTGACCGGGGGGGGTGGGGGGGAGGGGCATGGCCGGACGCCCCTCCCCCGCCGTTATAAGGCGTTTCCCGGCCGTGTCCCCGGTTCGAGTCCGACCATGAGCCCGGGGTGGGGGTGGGCGCTGCTGGCGGCGCTGCTGGTGCCAGGTACCCCTCCCCCCCACCCCTCCCCCCCACCCCCCCACCCCCCCCAACCCCCTCCTGGGTCCCCGAGGGGGGAGGGGGGTCCCGGACACGCGGGTCCCCTATGGGGGGGGGGATGGGGGAGGGGTGGGGGGGGTCCTGGATGCCTGGGTCCCCTCTGGGGGGGGTGTGGGGGAGGGGTGTGGTGGGGGGAGGGGTCCCGGACACCTTGATCCACTCTTTGGGTGGGGGATGGGAGGGGGACAGGGGCGGGATGTCTGGGGGGGGGTGTCCTGGGTGCCTGGGTCCCTTGTGGGGGGAGGGGAGGGGTCCTGGGGGGGGGAGGGGGGGTCCCGGACGCCTGGGTCCCCTCTGGGGGGGGGTGGGGGGGGTCCTGAACGCCTGGGTGCTCTTGGGGGGGCGGGGGGACCGGAGGGGGAGGGGGCTGAGTCAGGGCAGGATGCGGCCGGGGGGGGGTGAATCACGGTGGGGGGAGGGGGGGGCACTTCCTTCCCATGAATCAGCCCCGGAGGCCTGGGACCTCGGGGGGGGGAGGGGGGACCGGACCCTTGGGTCCCGTCCGTGGGGAGATGTGGGGCTGGGACCCCCAGGTCCCGTCTATGGGGCGCCGTGGGGCTGGGACTCCCAGATCCCTTCTATGGGGCGCCGTGGGGCTGGGACCCCATCGATGGGGCGCCGTGGGGCTGGGACCCCCAGGTCCCTTCTATGGGGCGCCGTGGGGCTGGGACCCCCAGATCCCTTCTATGGGGCGCCGTGGGGCTGGGACCCCCAGATCCCGTCTATGGGGCGCCGTGGGGCTGGGACCCCCAGATCCCTTCTATGGGGCGCCGTGGGGCTGGGACCCCCAGATCCCGTCTATGGGGCGCCGTGGGGCTGGGACCCCATCAATGGGGCGCCGTGGGGCTGGGACCCCCAGGTCCCGTCTATGGGGCGCCGTGGGGCTGGGACCCCCACCCATGGGGCGCCGTGGGGCTGGGACCCCCAGATCCCTTCTATGGGGCGCCGTGGGGCTGGGACCCCATCGATGGGGTGCCGTGGGGCTGGGACCCCCACCCATGGGGCGCCATGGGGCTGGGACCCCCAGGTCCCGTCTATGGGGCGCCGTGGGGCTGGGACCCCCAGATCCCTTCTATGGGGCGCCGTGGGGCTGGGACCCCATCGATGGGGCGCCATGGGGCTGGGACCCCCAGGTCCCGTCGATGGGGCGCCGTGGGGCTGGGACCCCATCGATGGGGCGCCGTGGGGCTGGGACCCCCAGGTCCCGTCTATGGGGCGCCGTGGGGCTGGGACCCCCACCCATGGGGCGCCGTGGGGCTGGGACCCCCGCCCACGGCTCGCCCCTCCCCCAGCCCGCGGCCTGCGCTGCCCGCGCTGCCAGGGCGGGGGGTGCCAGGAGGTGCCCTGCCCCCCGCCGCAGGACGCCTGCCGCCGGACCACCCTGACGGCCCTGGCAGGTAACCGGGGGTCAAAGGGCGCGGCCTCCCTGACCTTTGCCCCCACCCCCCCGCCGCCGCGTGACCTCTGACCCCTCCCCCTTCTCCCCCCCCCCCCCCCAGGGGGCAGGGTGCTGGTGCAGGAGGAGGGGGGCTGTGACGTCGCCGGCCCCCCCGACATCATCGTCACCTTCCGCTCCCACGGGCAGGTGGTGACGTTGAAGGAAGAGCGGTGCCGGGGGGGGGAGGGGTGCCCCTCCCCCACCCCCCCGTCGGGGTCACGTGAGTGCCTGGGTCCCACTGGGGGGGGGGAGGGGAGGGGTCCTGGGGGGGGGGAGGGGCGGGTCCCAGGTGTCTGGGTCCCCTATGGGGGGGGGGGAGGGACCGGGGAGGGGGGAGGGGCGGGTGCTGGGTGGGGGCTGGGAGGGGTCCTGGGTGGGGGAGGGGCGGGTCCCAGGTGTCTGGGTCCCCTATGGGGGGGGGGGAGGAACCGGGGAGGGGGGAGGGGCGGGTGCTGGGTGGGGGCTGGGAGGGGTCCTGGGTGGGGGAGGGGCGGGTCCCAGGTGTCTGGGTCCCCTATGGGGGGGAGGGGTCCTGGGTGGGGGAGGGGCGGGTCCTGGGCACCTGGGTCCCCTATGGGGGGGGGGAGGGGGCCTGGGTGGGGGGTGGGGGTGGGGGTCGTGGCCCCCATGGGGGGGTGGGGGAGGGGCGGGTGTGACCCCGCCCCCCCCCCCGCCGCCCTCGAGCGCCCCCTGCTGTGCCTGACCTGCGACGCCGCCGACGGCTCCTGCCAGCGCCCCCTGGCGGCGCTGCGCTGCCCCCGCGTCACCGATTACTGCCTTGACGTCATCACCCGCCTGCCGGGGGAAGGTGGGGGAGGGGAGGGGGGGGGAGGGGTCCCTTGGTGGGGGGGAGGGGGGGAAATTCCCTGGATGCCTGGGTCCCCTATGGGGGGGGGGGGGAGTCCTTTGGGGGGGGGAGGGGAATCCCCGGGGGGGGGGGGAGGGGTGTCCCATGGGGGAGGGGTCCCCTATGGGGTGGGGGAGGGGTCCCTGGGGGGGAGGGGGAGGGGTTGGGGTCCTGGATGCTTGGGTTCCCTATGGGGGGAGGGGGGGAAATCCCTTGGTGGGGGGAGGGGAATCCCGGGGGGGGGGGGAGGGGTGTCCCATGGGGGGAGGGGTCCCCTATGGCGTGGGGGAGGGGTCCCTGCGGGGGGAGGGGTGGTGGTGGTGTGTCCGGACGCCTGGGTGCCTTATGGGGTGGGGGAGGGGTCCGGGGGGGTGGGGGTGGGGGAGGGGTCCCTGACCGGACGCCCCCGTCCCCCCGCAGTGGGGGAGGGGCGGGTGCGGGGCTGCGGCTCGGCCGGGCCCTGCCGGGGGCTGCTGGGGGTCGACGCCGGGCGCGGCCGCCAGGTGGCGCTGCGGTGCTGCCGTGAGGACCAGTGCGAGGCGGGTGAGGCACTGGGAGGCACTGGGAGGGGACTGGGAGGGGATTTGGAGCGACTGGAAGGGGATTTGGGGGCACTGGGAGGGACTGGGCTGCACTGGGAGGGGACTTGGGGGGACTGGGATGCACTGGGAGGGGATTGGGAGGGGACGGGGAGGGACTGGGAGGGGACTGGGAGGGACTGGGATGCACTGGGAGGGGATTGGGAGGGGATTGGGAGGGACTGGGAGGGGACTGGGGGGACTGGGAGGGGATTTGGAGGGACTGGGAGGGGACTGGGGGGCACTGGAGGGTACTGGGAGGGACTGGGAGGGACTGGGGGGACTGGGAAGGACTGGGAGGGGATTTGGGGGGCACTGGGAGGGGACTGGGAGGGACTGGAGGGCACTGGGAGGGTATTTGGAGGGACTGGGAGGGGACTGGAAGGGACTGGGTGGGGATTTGGGGGGACTGGGAGGGACTGGGAGGGGACTGGGGTATACTGGGAGGGACTGAGGGTAAAGGGAGGGGACTGGGAGGGGACTTGGGGGGACTGGGAGGGGATTGGGAGTGGACTGGGGGGACTGGGAGGGACTGGGAGGAGATTTGGAGGGACTGGGAGGGGCTGGGAGGGGTTTTGGGGGGACTGGGAGGGACTGGGAGGGGATTTGGGGGGACTTGGAGGGGATTGTGGGGGACTGGGATAGACTGGGAGGGGACTGGGCTATACTGGGAGGTGCAGGGAATGAAACTGGGAGGCACTGGGATGGACTGGGACCTCCTGGGACAGCCTAGGAGCACACTGGGAGGGTACTGGTTTATCCTGGTCTATACTGGGAGGTGCTGGGAGTGCAGCTGGGAGGCGGTGGGAGGGGACCGGACCCCCCCCCCCCCAGTGAGGGGCACTGGTGGATACTGGTGTGCACTGGTGCAGAGGCGGAGCCGCCCCCCTCGGGGCTGCGCTGCTGGGCCTGCGACGGCCCCGAGCCCCACGGCTGCGACCCCCAAGTGCTGCCCTGCCGGGGGGGCCTGACCCACTGCGCCCTGGCCCGCACCTACGGTGGGGGGAGATGGGGGGCTGGGGGATCTGGGGGGATCTGGGGGGCTGGGGGGGGCTGTGGGGCTGGGGGATCTATGGGGCTGGGGGGATCTGTGGGGCTGTGGGGGATCTGTGGGGCTGGGGCATCTGTGGGGCTGGGGGGGCTGTGGGGCTGGGGGGGATCTATGGGGCTGGGGGGAGCTATGGGGCTGGGGGGGCTGTGGGGCTGGGGGATCTATGGGGCTGGGGGGGATCTATGGGGCTGGGGGATCTATGGGGTGGGGGGGAGCTATGGGGCTGTGGGGGATCTGTGGGGCTGGGGCATCTGTGGGGCTGGGGGGCTGTGGGGCTGGGGGGATCTATGGGGCTGGGGGGGAGCTATGGGGCTGGGGGGGGCTGTGGGGCTGGGGGGATCTATGGGGCTGGGGGAGATGGGGGGCTGGGGGGAGCTATGGGGCTGGGGGATCTATGGGGCTGGGGGGGATCTATGGGGCTGGGGGAGATGGGGGGCTGGGGGGGATCTATGGGGCTGGGGGTGCTGTGTGGGGCTGGGGGGAGCTCTGGGGCCGGGGGGATCTATGGGGCTGGGGGGGATCTGTGGGGCTGGGGGGGATCTGTGGGGCTGGGGGATCTGGGGGATCTGTGGGGCCGGGGGGGCTGTGGGGCCGGGGGGGATCTGTGGGGCTGGGGGGATCTATGGGGCCTGGGGGATCTGTGGGGCTGGGGGGGAGCTATGGGGCTGGGGGGGCTGTGGGGCTGGGGGGATCTATGGGGCTGGGGGGAGCTATGGGGCTGGGGGGATCTATGGGGCTGAGGGATCTGGGGGGCTGGGGGGGAGCTATGGGGCTGGGGGATCTGTGGGGCCGGGGGGATCTGTGGGGCTGGGGGATCTGTGGGGCTGGGGGATCTGTGGGGCTGGGGGGGATCTGTGGGGCTGGGGGAGCTATGGGGCTGGGGGATCTGTGGGGCCGGGGGGATCTGTGGGGCCGGGGGGGATCTGTGGGGCTGGGGGGATCTGTGGGGCTGGGGGGGCTGTGGGGCCGGGGGGGCTGTGGGGCCGGGGGGATCTGTGGGGCTGGGGGGATCTGTGGGGCCGGGGGGATCTGTGGGGCTGGGGGATCTGTGGGGCTGGGGGGGCTGTGGGGCTGGGGGGGCTGTGGGGCCGGGGGGATCTGTGGGGCTGGGGGGATCTGTGGGGCTGGGGGATCTGTGGGGATCTGTGGGGATCTGGGGGGATCTGTGGGGCTGGGGGGGAGCTATGGGGCCGGGGGGATCTGTGGGGCCGGGGGGATCTGTGGGGCTGGGGGGGATCTGTGGGGCTGGGGGGATCTATGGGGCTGAGGGATCTGGGGGGCTGGGGGGGATCTATGGGGCTGGGGGATCTATGGGGCCGGGGGGATCTGTGGGGCCGGGGGGGCTGTGGGGCCGGGGGGGCTGTGGGGCCGGGGGTCCCTATGGGTCGGGGGGGTCCCTATGGGTCCCCGTGGGTCCCTGACCGCCGCCCCCCCAGGCCCCTCGGGGGAGCCCTGGCTGCTGCGGGGCTGCGCCAGCCGCTCCTGGTGCGAGGCGCCGCGGGGGCTGGGGGGGCGGCGGGGGGGGGCCCTGCCCCACTGCTGCCGCGGGCCCCTCTGCAACCGCCTGCCCGGGGACCCCCCCGCCCCCTCCCCCGCCCCCGCCCCCCCGCGGCCGCGGCCTCCTCCTCCTCCTCCTCCTCGCTGCCCCCCGCCTCTGAGCCGGGGCGGTTCTGTGGGGCCCGGCTGCCCCCCAGCTTCAATGTGTGGGGCAGAGAGGCCTGCGTCCCCTCCCCCCCCCGCCTTATTTATCATCAATTAATTAAAGGTTAATGAAGTGCGCTGCTGGCTCCGTGGGGGAGGGGAGCCCCGGGGTTCCCCCTCCCCCAAAGTGGGGGGGACCCAGGCGCTGGTGTGGGGCGGGGTGGGGCAGCCCCTCCCCCGCTATGGGGCGTGAGTCACTTGGGGGGGGTGACTCAATGGGTGCCGGGCTGGGCCGTGGGGCGGGGCTGTGGGGCAGAGCTATGGATGCTGTGCTATGGGGCTGAGTTATGGGGCAGAGCTGTGGGGCAGGACTGTGGGGCAGGGCTGTGGGTGCTGTTCTATGGGGCAGAGCTATGGGGCAGAGCTATGGATGCTGTGCTATGGGGCTGAGTTATGGGGCAGGGCTATGGGTGCTGTTCTATGGGGCAGGGCCATGGGGCAGAGCTATGGATGCTGTGCTATGGGGCTGAGTTATGGGGCAGAGCTATGGGTGCTGTGCTATAGGGCAGAGCTGTGGGGCAGAGCTATGGGGCAGGGCTATGGGTGCTGTGCCATGGGGCAGGGCTATGGGTGCTGTTCTATGGGGCAGAGCTATGGGGCAGAGCTATGGATGCTGTGCTATGGGGCTGAGTTATGGGGCAGAGCTGTGGGGCAGGACTGTGGGGCAGGGCTATGGGTGCTGTTCTATGGGGCAGAGCTATGGGGCAGAGCTATGGATGCTGTGCTATGGGGCTGAGTTATGGGGCAGGGCTATGGGTGCTGTTCTATGGGGCAGGGCCATGGGGCAGAGCTATGGATGCTGTGCTATGGGGCTGAGTTATGGGGCAGAGCTGTGGGGCAGGACTGTGGGGCAGGGCTGTGGGTGCTGTTCTATGGGGCAGAGCTATGGGGCAGAGCTATGGATGCTGTGCTATGGGGCTGAGTTATGGGGCAGGGCTATGGGTGCTGTGCTATAGGGCAGAGCTGTGGGGCAGAGCTATGGGGCAGGGCTATGGGTGCTGTGCCATGGGGCAGTGCCATGGGGCTGAGCTATGGGGCAGAGCTATGGGGCAGGGCTCCCACGCGCTGGCCCGGGGCCGCGCAATGGGGCGGGGAGGCCGTGGGGCGCCGTGGGCCGTGCTATGGGGCGGGGAGCCCCGGGGCCCCCCCACCCCCACCCCCACCCCCACCCCCACCCTTTCCCCGCGCCCATAAATCGGGGCGGCTGCGCCCCACGGCACGGGCAAGGCCGAGATGTGGGGCCGGGCTATGGGGGGGGCCCCCCGGCTGCTGCCGCTGCTGCTGCTGCTGCTGCCAGGTATGGGGCAGGGATGCACTTGTGGGGCGGGGGGGGGTGGGGGTGTCGGGGCTTGTGGGGCAGCTGTGGGGTGGGAGCCATGGGGCTGGGGCTGCTGTGGGGCCGGGGCAGGTTGTGGGGCCATGGGGGAGGAGCTGTGGGGCAGAGGCTGTGGGGCAGGGGGTGTCAGGGGAGCTGTGGGGCAGAGGCTGTGGGGCAGGGGGTGTCGGGGAGCCGTGGGGCAGGATCTATGGGGCAGGGGGGGTGTCAGGGGCCAGGACTATGGGGCAGGGGCACTATGGGGCAGAGGCAGAGGGCTGTCAGGGACGCCATGGGGCAGGATCTATGGGGCAGGGGGGGTCAGGGGAGCCGTGGGGCAGGATCTATGGGGCAGGGGGTGTCAGGGGAGCCGTGGGGCAGGAGCTATGGGGCAGGGGGTGTCAGGGGAGCCGTGGGGCAGGAGCTATGGGGCAGGGGGGGTCAGGGGAGCCGTGGGGCAGGAGCTATGGGGCAGGGGGGGTGTCAGGGGCCAGGACTATGGGGCAGGGCCGCTATGGGGCAGAGGCAGAGGGCTGTCAGGGACGCCATGGGGCAGGATCTATGGGGCAGGGGGGGTCAGGGGAGCCGTGGGGCAGGATCTATGGGGCAGGGGGTGTCAGGGGAGCCGTGGGGCAGGAGCTATGGGGCAGGGGGGGTCAGGGCGTGCCGTGGGTCGCGCCGTGGGTCGGGCCGGGACAGGCCGAGGCAGGCCGAGCGTCCCGGGGGACGCGTCCCCGCGGGCAGGGCGGGGCCGCCATCACCGCCGCCCCACACATCCGCGCCGTGGGGCAGGGGCCGTGGGGCTGGAGTGCCTGAGCTGTGGGGCGGAGGACGGGAGCTGCCGTGGGGCCACCAACGTCACCTGCCCCCCCGAGAGCGACGTCTGCGCCGAGGCCTTGGCGGCCGTCACCTGGAGTGAGTGGGGCTGTGGGGCCGGGACCCCCATCTATGGGGCGATGTGGGGCTGGGACCCCGTCCATGGGGGGATGTGGGGCCGGGACCCCCATCTATGGGGCGATGTGGGGCTGGGACCCCGTCCATGGGGGGATGTGGGGCCGGGACCCATCTATGGGGAGATGTGGGGCTGGGACCCCCGGGTGCCTTCTATGGGGGGATGTGGGGCTGGGGTCCCATCTATGGGGCGCTGTGGGGCCGGGACCAGCTGTGGGGCAATGTGGGGCTGGGACCCCCATCTAGGGGGAGCTGTGGGGCTGGGACCGGCTGTGGGGCGCCGTGGGGCCGGGACCCATCTATGGGGAGCTGTGGGGCTGGGACCCCGTCCATGGGGCGCTGTGGGGCTGGGACCCCCATCTATGGGGGGATGTGGGGCTGGGACCCCATCTATGGGGAGATGTGGGGCCGGGACCCCCATCTATGGGGAGATGTGGGGCTGGGCCCCCACCCATGGGGCGCCGTGGGTCTGGGCCCCCCATCTATGGGGAGATGTGGGGCTGGGACCGGCTGTGGGGCGCCGTGGGGCCGGGCCCCCCATCTATGGGGTGCTGTGGGGCTGGAACCCCGTCCATGGGGGGATGTGGGGCTGGGGTCCCATCTATGGGGCAATGTGGGGCCGGGACCCATCTATGGGGCGCCGTGGGTCTGGGCCCCCCATCTATGGGGAGATGTGGGGCTGGGCCCCCACCCATGGGGCGCCGTGGGTCTGGGCCCCCCAGGTCACGGCCGCTTCGCGCTGGGCGGGCGCGGCTGCGGGCGGGGGCAGGCGGGCGCCATCGCCCGGGCCCTGGAGCTCTTCGGCCTCGTCGTCTTCGTCAGGAGGCGCCAGTGCCAGGGCGGCGCCGGCTGCAACCGGCACCTGCCGCTGGGGCGGGAGGGGGCCCTGCCCCTGCCCGGTACTGGGAGGCACTGGGAGGCACTGGGAGGGGAGGGGGGGGCACTGGGAGGCACTGGGAGGGGAGTGGGAGGGGACTGGGAGGCACTGGGAGGGAGTGGGAGGGGAGTGGGAGGGAGTGGGAGGCACTGGGAGGGACTGGGGGGGCACTGGGAGGGGATTTGGGGGGACTGGGAGGGACTGGGAGGGGAGTGGGAGGCACTGGGAGGGACTGGAAGGGACTGGAAGGGGAGTGGGAGGGACTGGGAGGCACTGGGAGGGGACTGGGGGGGCACTGGGACGGGATTTGGGGGGACTGGGAGGGACTGGGAGGGGACTGGGAGGCACTGGGGGGACTGGGAGGGGACTGGGAGGAACTGGGGGGGACTGGGAGGGACTGGAAGGGGAGTAGGAGGGAGTGGGAGACACTGGGAGGGGACTGGGGGGCACTGGGAGGGGATTTGGGGGGACCGGGAGGGCTGGGAGGGGAGTGGGAGGCACTGGGAGGGACTGGGAGGGGAGTGGGAGGGAGGGGGGGGTCACTGGGAGGGGATATGAGGGGGCTGGGAGGGACTGGGAGGGGAGTGGGAGGAACTGCGGGGGACTGGGAGGGGAGTGGGACGCACTGGGAGGGACTGGGAGGGGAGTGGGAGGGAGTGGAAGGCACAGGGAGGCACTGGGAGGGACTGGGAGGGGAGTGGGAGGCACTGGGGGGGACTGGGAGGGGAGTGGGAGGCACTGGGAGGGACTGGAAGGGGTGGGGGAGGGAGTGGGAGGCACTGGGAGGGGAGTGGGAGGCACTGGGAGGGACCGGGAGGGGAGTGGGAGGGACTGGGAGGGTGGACTGGGAGGGGAGTGGGAGGGACTGGGAGGCACTGGGAGGGGAGTGGGAGAGACTGGGAGTACTGGGAGGCACTGGGAGGGGAGTGGGAGGGACTGGGGGGGACTGGGAGGGATTTCGGGGGTCTGGGATGCACTGGGGGGAGTGGGCGGCACTGGGAGGGGACTGGGACGGATTGGGAGGGGACTGGGAGGGACTGGGAGATCCTGGAGGGGGTCTGGGAGAGACTGGGATATACTGGGAGGGGACTGAGAGGGACTGGGAGGCACTGGGAGGGGAGTGGGAGAGACTGGGATATACTGGGAGAGGAGTGGGAGGCACTGGGGGGGACTGGGAGGGGATTGGGAGGGGGTTGGGGGGAACTGGGAGGGGGTGGAGCATCCCTGACCCCGCCCCCCGGTTGCCAGGCAACGAGAGCGCCCGGGTGCCCAATGGGGTGCAGTGTTACGGTTGCCCTGACGACGGGCCCTGCCCCCCCACCACCATCGTCCAATGCTACGACGACCTGCGGGGCTGTTTCCATGGCAACGTCACCCTGACGCTGGGTGAGCCAATGGGAGGGGGGGTGCCATGGCAACGGGGGGGGGGGGCGGGGTTTGGTGGTCGCCATGGTGACCCTATAGGGCCCGGTGGTCGCCATGGTGACCACATAGGGCCCAGCGGTCGCCATGACGATTCTATAGGGCCTTGGGTGCTATAGGGACCCCATAGGGCCCGGTGGTTGCCATGGTGACCACATAGGGCCCAGCGGTCGCCATGACGATTCTATAGGGCCCAGTGGTTGCCATGGTGACCCTATAGGGCCCGGTGGTCGCCATAGGGACCCTATAGGGTCTTGGGTGCTATAGGGACCCCATAGGGCCCGGTGGTCGCCATGGTGACCCTATAGGGCCTTGGGTGCCATAGGGACCCTATAGGGCCCGGTGGTCGCCATGGTGACCCTATAGGGCCCGGTGGTCGCCATAGGGACTCTATAGGGCCTTGGGTGCCATAGGGACCCTATAGGGCTCAGTGGTTGCCATGGTGACCCTATAGGGCCCGGTGGTCGCCATGACAATTCTATAGGGCCTTGGGTGCCATGGTGACCACATAGGGCCCAGCGGTCGCCATGACGATTCTATAGGGCCCAGTGGTTGCCATGGTGACCCTATAGGGCCCGGTGGTCGCCATGGTGACCCTATAGGGCCTTGGGTGCCATAGGGACCCCATAGGGCCCGGTGGTCGCCATGGTGACCCTATAGGGCCTTGGGTGCCATAGGGACCCTATAGGGCCTTGGGTGCCATGGTGACCCTATAGGGCCCGGTGGTCGCCATGGTGACCCTACAGGGCGCCTATAGGTAACGGGGGAGGGGGGGTGCAGCGGTCGCCATGACGCCGCCCCGCCCCCTATAGGCGGGGTGACCCTATGGCGCGAGGTGCGGGGCTGCGTCCGGGACGAGAGCTGCACGCAGGAGGCGCGGGGGGACGACGCCGTGGGGCTGCGGGGCTCCTGCTGCGCCGGCGACCTCTGCAACCGCCACCTCACCAACAAGACCTTCTTCGCCCCCGATTGGCCCCGCCTCGAGCTCCTCCCCCACGGCCACGCCCCCACGGCCACGCCCAACGCCACCAAGATGGCCGCCGGCGCCCCCACAGCCAACGGCGGGGTCAACGGGAGCCTCGCCGGCGTCAACGGCAGCGGCAACCGGGTCAACGGCACGGCCAATATGGCCGCCACCGAGGCTAAGATGGCCGTCACCCGGGCCAACGTGGCCGCCGGCGTCACCCAGGTCACCGGCGGCGTCACCGAGGTCAGCGCCGGCGTCGACTCGGCCAACGTCAACTTGGCCGCCGCCAACGGGACGGCCGCTGGCCGCGACATGGCCGCCGCTGGCCGCGACAAAATGGCCGCCGGCCGCGCGGCCGCGGGGCGCCCCCTAGAGCGGAAAGATGGGGGCAAGGGGCCGACGGGGCGGGGCCACCCTATGGCGGGGCCGGGTTGGCTCCTCCCCTTCCTGTTGTTGCCCCTCCTCTAAGGGGGGGAGGCCCCGCCCCTCCCCCCCCCCACGTGTGCAATAACCGCCCCCCCCCCCCCCCCCGGCAGGGCCATGGGGGGGGGGAACCCCCCGAAACTGCCCCTCCCCCCCGCTATGGGGCTCCCCCAAAACCGACCCCTCCCCCCAGCATGGGCTGCCCCTCCCCCCCCATGGGGCACCCCATAAGTGCCCCTCCCCCCGCTATGGGGCAGGGACAATAAACGGCTGTGGTGGAACAAGGGGGGGATGGGTCTTTGGGGGGGAGGGGGAGGGGGGCGGGGCCAGGACCCCTGGGGCCCGGGGGGGGGGAGGGGCACTCGGACTTGGGGGGCTCCGGATGCCGGGGGAGGGGATGTGGGGAGAAGGGGGGGCCCCAAGGGGGGGAGGGGGGGAGGGGCACCCGGCTCGGCCCCGCCCACCCCCACAATCCCCAGAAACGGGGCCCCCTCCCCCACACGGGGGGGACCCCAAAATCCCGGGGGTGGGGGTGGGGCAAGGGTGGTTTGGGGGCTCCCAGTTGGGTCTTGGGGGCTCCCAGTTGGGTTCTGTTGGTCCCAGTTCTGTTTTGGGCGGTTCCCAGTTGGGTTTTGGGGCTCCCAGTTGGGTTTTGGGCAGTTTCCAGTTGAGTTTTGGGGGCTCCCAGTTGGGTTTTGGGTTTCCCAGTTGAGTTTTTGGGGCTCCCAGTTGCATTCTGGTGGTCCCAGTTGGGTTTTGGGCAGTTCCCAGTTGGGTTTTGGGGGCTCCCAGTTGAGTTTTGGGGCTCCCAGTTGGGTTCTGGGGCTCCCAGTTGGGTTTGGGGGGCTCCCAGTTGGGTTTTGGGCAGTTCCCAGTTGGGTTCTGGTGGTCCCAGTTGAGTTTTTGGGGCTCCCAGTTGGGTTCTGGTGGTCCCAGTTGGGTTTTGGGCAGTTCCCAGTTGGGCTTTGGGGGCTCCCAGTTGGGTTTTGGGGCTCCCAGTTGGGTTCTGGGGCTCCCAGTAAGGGTTTGGGGGGGGGGGGGGTCCCAGTCAGGTTCTGGTGGTCCCAGTTGGGTTTTGGGTGGTTCCCAGTTCGGCTTTGGGGCTCCCAGTTGGGTTCTGGGTTTCCCAGTTGGGTTCTGGGCTCCCAGTTGGGTTTGGGGGGCTCCCAGTTGAGTTTTTGGGGCTCCCAGTTGGGTTCTGGTGGTCCCAGTTGGGTTTTGGGTGGTTCCCAGTTGGGTTCTGGGGCTCCCAGTTGAGTTTTTGGGGCTCCCAGTTGGGTTCTGGTGGTCCCAGTTGGGTTCTGGGGCTCCCAGTTGGGTTTGGGGGGCTCCCAGTTGAATTTTGGGTTTCCCAGTTGAGTTCTGGGGCTCCCAGTTGGATTCCCATGGTCCCAGTAAGGCTTTGGGGGGGCTCCCAGTTGGGTTCTGGGGGTTCCCAGTACAGTTTTCGTGCTCCCAGTTGGCTGCTGGTGACCTCGGTCGTGTTCTTGACAGCTTTCCAGAAGATTTGGGGGCCCGGGGCGGGGTGGGGGTGGGGGGGGCGGGGTGGGGGGGGGGGCGGGGTTTGGGGGGCGGGGGCCCCCTATGGCCCCCATAGGCCCCCCAGTGCCCCCCAGTACCCACCAGTACCCACCAGTACCCCCCCAGCACCCCAAAACCCACCCAGTGCCCCCCAGTGCCCCCCAGTGCCCCCCAGTACCCACCAGTACCCACCCAGCACCCCAAAACCCACCCAGTGCCCCCCAGTGCCCCCCAGTACCCACCAGTACCCACCAGTACCCCCCAGCACCCCAAAACCCACCCAGTGCCCCCCAGTGCCCCCCAGTGCCCCCCAGTACCCACCAGTACCCCCCAGCACCCCAAAACCCACCCAGTGCCCCCCAGTGCCCCCCAGTACCCACCAGTACCCACCAGTATCCCACCCAGCACCCCAAAACCCACCCAGTGCCCCCCAGTGCCCCCCAGTGCCCACCAGTGCCCACCAGTACCCACCAGTACCCACCCAGCACCCCAAAACCCACCCAGTGCCCCCCAGTGCCCCCCAGTGCCCACCAGTACCCCCAGTACCCACCAGTACCCACCCAGCACCCCAAAACACACCCAGTGCCCCCCAGTACCCCCCAGTACCCCCAGTACCCACCAGACCCCACCCAGCACCCCACAACCCACCCAGTGCCCCCCAGTGCCCACCAGTAGCCCCCAGTCCCCCCAGTTCCCTCCCCCAGCACCCTCCCGGTATAAACTAGTACATCCCAGTTCCCCCCAGTACATCCCAGTTGCCCCCCAGTCCCCCCAATCTATCCCAGTACATCCCAGTCTCCTCCCAGTCTATCCCAGTGCCCCTCAACACCCCTAGATGCTCCCCAGTGCCCCCCACTTCCCACCCCCAGCACCCCCCCAGTATAAACCAGTAGATCCCTGTTGCCCCCCAGTCCCTCCCAGTCTATCCCAGTACATCCCAGTCCCCTCCCAATCTATCCCAGTGCCCCTCAACACCCCTAGATCCCCCCCAGTGCCCTCCCAGTATATCCCAGTGCCCCCTCCAAGCCCTTCCCAGTATATCCCAGTCCCTCCCAGTCCCCCCCCCAGACCCTCCCAGTATACCCCAGTATCTCCCAGTCTCACCCCGCCGCTCTCCTCCCCCTCCCCGGGGGGCGGGGGGGGGGGGGGTCGGGCCCCCCCGTGTCGCGGTGCACCATGGGAAGGCTGCGGGGGTCAGAGGTCACGGGGCGACCCCCTGCCCCTCCCCCACCCCAGTTTGGGGACCCGGGCGCTCACCCGTCCGAAGGGGGGGGGGAGGGGAGAAAGTGGGCGTGGCCTCGCTGACGTCATCACCACCACCCCGGGGTGGGGGGAGGGGCCGATTCCCGCCGGCGCCCACGCGTGGGGGGAGGGGGCGGGGCTTTCCCGTGGGAACCGGCCACGCCCATTTTCCCAGGCGCCCGGGGACCCGCCCCTCCCCCCGCCCCTCCCCCCGCCCCTCCCCCACTCAGGACTCGCCGCTCTCCGTCGTCTTTTTATTGGGGGGGGGGACGGGACCGTGAGGGGGCGTGGCCAACGCTCAGAGGGGCGTGGCCACATCCCAAGAGGCCGTGGTCATCTGGGGGCGTGGTTAATTCCGGGGGGCGTGGTAATCTACAAAGGGGCGGGGCCAGCCCTATGGGGGCGAGGACGGCTCCCACAAAAAGGGGGCGTGGCCCCCATCGGGGGGGGCGTGGCTCATCCATGAGGGCGTGGCCTGATCCGAGAAAAGGGGGGGTGTGCCCCCCGGGGGGGAGGGGGCGGGGCTAAGCGACGTCATCCTGGAATCCGCAGCGGAGATTGGCCGGGATGGCGACGTCTGGGGGAGGGGGAGGGGTCAGAACCCGCCCCTCCCCCAGGACCCCGCCCCTCCCCCCCCATAGGGGACCCAGGGGTCCAGAACCCGCCCCTCCCCCACCCTGGGAGCTCCCCCTCCCCCCAAGACCCCGCCCCTCCCCCCGATAGGGGACCCAGGGGTCCAGGACTCGCCCCTCCCCCCCGGACCCCGCCCCTCCCCCCCAGGACCCCGCCCCTCCCTCCCAAAGGGGACTCAGGGGTCCAGGACTCGGCCCTCCCCCACCCCGGGCGCTCCCCCTCCCCGCCCCGCCCCCGGCCCCGCCCCCCGGCCGCACCCATCAGGCGGGGGCGGGGCAGGTTGAGCCCCTCCATCAGCGCCACGAAGGCGTCGGGGCTCAGCGTCAGGCGGGGGTTGAGGCGCCGCTCCTCCCCCACCGTGGAGACCGTCTGGCCTGGGGGGGAGGGGAGGGCTCAGCGCCCCGCCCCCCGCCCCAGCTCCGCCCCCAGCCCCCCCAGTGCCCCCCAGTCCCCTCCCACTGCCTCCCACTGCTTCCCAATCCCCTCCCAGTGCCCCCCAGTGCCTCCCAGTGCCCTCCCAGTGCCCCCCAGTGCCTCCCACTGCCGCCCAGTCCCCTCCCAGTGCCTCCCAGTGCCCCCCAGTGCCCTCCCACTCCCTCCCAGTCCCCTCCCAGTGCCCCCTGGTGCCTCCCAGTGCCTCCCAGTCCCCTCCCAGTGCCCTCCCACTGCCTCCCAGTGCCCCCCAGTGCCCTCCCACTCCCTCCCAGTGCCTCCCAGTCCCCTCCCAGTGCCCTCCCAGTGCCTCCCAGTCCCCTCCCAGTGCCCCCTGGTGCCTCCCAGTGCCCTCCCACTCCCTCCCAGTGCCTCCCAGTCCCCTCCCAGTGCCTCCCAATGCCTTCCCAGTGCCCCCAGTCCCCTCCCAGTCCCCTCCCAGTGCCTCCCAGTCCCCTCCCAGTGCCCCCTGGTGCCTCCCAGTCCCCTCCCAGTGCCCTCCCACTGCCTCCCAGTGCCCCCCAGTGCCCTCCCACTGCCTCCCAGTCCCCTCCCAGTGCCTCCCAGTGCCCCCCAGTGCCCCCCAGTGCCCCCCAGTGCCCTCCCACTCCCTCCCAGTGCCCCCCAGTGCCCTCCCACTCCCTCCCAGTGCCTCCCAGTCCCCTCCCAGTGCCCTCCCACTGCCTCCCAGTCCCCTCCCAGTGCTCCCAGTGCCCCCACCGCTGTAGTCGTGCGCGGGGTAGACCAGGCAGCTGTCGGGGAGGGTGAAGATCTTCTCGTGCACCGAGCGGTACAGGGTGCGGGGGCAGCCTGGGGGGGGGGCGGTTACCATGGCAACCGGGCGCCACGGCAACCGCCATCGCCGGTCACCGGTTACCATAGCAACCGGGAACCGTGGCAAGCAGGGGCCACGGCAACCAGGACCGGGCATCCCTGGTGACCGGTTACCATAGCAACCGGTTACCGTAGCAACCAGGGGCCGTAGCAACCAAGGACCACGGTGACCACAGCGACCAGTTACCATGGCAACCGGGAGCCAGCATCACTGGTGGCTGGTTTCCATGGCAACGAGGACCGTGGTCCCCTCCCAGTCCCCTCCCAGTCCTTTCTAGTTGCCTCCCAGTCCCTCCCAGTGCCTCCCAGTCCCTTCTAGTTGCCCTCCAGTCCCCTCCCAGTCCCTCCCAGTATACTCCCAGTGCATCCCAGTCCTTTCTAGTTGCCTCCCAGTGCCTCCCAGTCCTTTCTAGTTGCCTCTGAGTCCCCTCCCAGTCCTCTCCCAGTGCATCCCAGTCCCTTCTAATTGCCTCCCAGTGCTTCCCAGTCCCTCCCAGTCCTTTCTAATTGCCTCCCAGTGCCTCCCAGTGTACTCCCAGTGCATCCCAGTCCCTTCTAATTGCCTCCCAGTGCCTCCCAGTCCATCCCAGTGTACTCCCAGTGCACCCCAGTCCCTTCTAATTGCCTCCCAGTGCCTCCCAGTGTACTCCCAGTGCATCCCAGTCCCTTCTAATTGCCTCCCAGTGCCTCCCAGTCCCTTCTAATTGCCTCCCAGTGCCTCCCAGTGTACTCCCAGTGCATCCCAGTCCCTTCTAATTGCCTCCCAGTGCCTCCCAGTCCCTTCTAATTGCCTCCCAGTGCCTCCCAGTGTACTCCCAGTGCATCCCAGTCCCTTCTAATTGCCTCCCAGTGCCTCCCAGTCCCTTCTAATTGCCTCCCAGTGCCTCCCAGTGTACTCCCAGTGCATCCCAGTCCCTTCTAATTGCCTCCCAGTGCCTCCCAGTCCCTTCTAATTGCCTCCCAGTGCCTCCCAGTGTACTCCCAGTGCATCCCAGTCCCTTCTAATTGCCTCCCAGTGCCTCCCAGTCCCTTCTAATTGCCTCCCAGTGCCTCCCAGTGTACTCCCAGTGCCTCCCAGTCCTTTCTAATTGCCTCCCAGTGCCTCCCAGTCCCTCCCAATTGCCTCCCAGTCCCCTCCCAGTGCCTCCCAGTGCTCCCAGCGCCTGCCTTCCTGGAAGTCGGTGCGGCCGCAGCCCCGGATGAGGAGGGCGTCGCCGGTGAAGGCCACGGAGTCGTCGTCCAGGACGAAGGTCAGGCAGCCGGGGGTGTGGCCGGGGCTGGCGCGCGCCCGCAGCGCCTGGGGGGGGGGGGGGGGGGCGGGCCGGGGGGGAGGGGCGACCCTCCCCCACCTAGAGGGGACCCCGGCGGCCAGGACCCCACCCACCCCCCCCAAGTGCCCCTCCCCTCCCTCCCCCCCCCAAGACCCACGTCCGCCCCATACAGGTGACCCAAGGCTGCCCCACCCCCCCCCCCCCCCGAAAATTACCCCTCCCCCACCCCAAGGGCGCCCCTCCCCCACCCCAATGAGCCCCTCCCACTCCGGAGCGCCCTTCCCCCACCCGAAGATACCCCCCCTTCCCCCCTCCCCCCATAAAGGACCCAGGTGTGACCCACGCAGGTGCCCCTCCCCCACCCCAAGGCTGCCCCTCCCCCCCCCATAAAGGACCCAGGTGTGACCCGCGCAGGTGCCCCTCCCCCACCCCAAGGCTGCCCCTCCCCCACCCCAAGGCTGCCCCTCCCCCCCCCCCATAAAGGACCCAGGTGCGACCCACGCAGGTGCCCCTCCCCCACCCCAAGGCTGCCCCTCCCCCACTCCAAGGCTGCCCCTCCCCCCCCCATAAAGGACCCAGGTGTGACCCGCGCAGGTGCCCCTCCCCCACCCCAAGGCTGCCCCTCCCCCCCCAAAGGACCCAGGTGCGACCCACGCAGGCGCCCCTCCCCCCCCCCCCCCAGGCGCCCCTCCCCCACTCACGAAGGCCCCGAAGCGCAGCTCGTCCCCCTCCCCCAGCAGGACGTCGGCCCGGGCCCCGCTGGCGCGGGAAATGGCGCTGCGACACCCCAGGGCCCCCCGCAGCGCCCCCGAGCCCGTCACGTGGTCGGCGTGGCAGCGGGTGTTCACTGGGGGGGGGGAGGGGCCACCGGTGTCTGCGACCTGCCCCTCCCCCCCCCCCCCCCCAGGACCCCCCCTTCCCCCCCCCCCAGGGGACTCAGACACCCGGGACCCCTCCCCCTCCCCCACCCAGGACCCTCCCCTCCCCCCCATAGGGGTCCCACATGCCCCTCCCCCACCCCACCCTCCCCCATAGGGCACCCAGGCCTCCAGGACCCGCCCCTCCCCCATCCAGGACCCCTCCCCTCCCCCCCCCATAGGGGTCCCAGGCCTCCAGGACGCCCCCTCCCCCACCCATAGGGACCCGGGTGCCCCTCCCCCACCTAAAAGGGAGCCAGGTGCCTGGGGACACCCCCCCCCCCTCCCCCACCCAGGAGCACCGCCCATCTCCTCCCATCCTCCACCCAGGACCCTCCCCTCCCCCCCCATAGGGGTCCCACATGCCCCTCCCCCACCCCACCCTCCCCCATAGGGCACCCAGGCCTCCAGGACCCCCCCCCTCCCCCACCCAGGACCTCTCCCCTCCCCCCCCCATAGGGGTCCCACATGCCCCTCCCCCACCCCACCCTCCCCCATAGGGGGCCCAGGCCTCCAGGACCCGCCCCTCCCCCACCCAGGACCTGTCCCCTCCCCCCTAGAGGGGACCCAGGTGCCCCTCCCCCACCTAAAAGGGACCCAGGTGTCTGCGACACTCCCCCTCCCCCCCAGGACCCCACCCCTCCCCCCCCCAAGGGACCCTGGTGTCCTGGGGGTGGGGGATGGGGGGATGGGGGGTGGGGCTCCCCTCCCCCACCCCCCCGCCCCTCCCCCCCCCCCTCACCCGCGTAGCGCAGGCGCAGCCCCAGCTCCCGCAGCAGCTTCGCGTCGCGGGGGGCGGTCTCCAGCACCGGGTCGATGATGACGGCGTCGCGCGTGACGGCGTCAGCCACCACGTAGGTGTAGGAGCAGGAAGTGGCCTCGAAAAGCTGGGGGGAAGCCCCGCCCCCACCCCCAAAATCCTGCGGTTCTCACCCAAAAAATCCCCGCCCCCCCCCCCCTCCCCCCCGCGGGGACCCTCGCGCCCCTCCCCCACCCCGCGCCCTTCCCCCCCCCCCCCCCATAGTAACCGGTTACCCCCCCCCCCCCCCCGCGAAGGACCCCTCCCCCCCCTCCAACCCCCGTCACTTCCGGGTTCCCCCCTCCCCATAATAACCCAGGCGCCCCTCCCCCACGCCTACAGGCTTCCGGTTGACCCCTCCCTGACCCCCCCACTTCCGGGTTGCCCCTCCCCCACTGGAAACCCACCCCTCCCCCACCCCCACCCCCTTCCCATACCAACCGGTTACCCCCCCCCCCCCCAATCACCCGTCACTTCCGGGTTCCCCCCCCATAATAACCCAGGCGCCCCTCCCCCATCCCTACAGGCTTCCGGTTGTGCCCTCCCTGGCCCCCCCCCACCTCCGGGTTGCCCCTCCCCCACTGGTATCCCACCCCTCCCCACCCCCTTCCCATAGCAACCGGTTACCCCCCCCTCCCTCCCCCCATCCCCCGTCACTTCCGGGTTCCCCCCTCCCCCCCCCGACAATAACCCGGGCGCCCCTCCCCCACCTGCCGCAGCAGCAGTCGCCGCCCCTCCCCCCCCGTGGCGTAGCCGCGAGCGGCCGCGATGGCGGCGGGGACCCGGCGGAGCCACATGGCCACGATCGCGGCGGGGGGGACGCGGCCCCTTTAAGAAGCGGCGCCGGGAGGGGAGGGGGCGGGGCGCGCCTTAAAGCGGCGACGCTCTTAAAGGGGCAACGGCATTCCAGTGGGGACAGCCTTAAGGGGGCAACGGCTCTTAAAGGGGCGACGCTCTTAAAAGGGCAACGACATTACAGTGGGGGGACACCCTTAAAGGGGCGATGCCATTTAAACGGGCAACGCTGGGGGGGGCGGGACACACCCTTAAAGGGGCAACATTAAAGTGGGGACACTCTTAAAGGGGCAACGGCTCTTAAATCGGGGACACGGGGGAGGGCAGGGGACACCCCCCCCCCTTAAAGCGGCGACCATCCTTAAAGGGGAAACGCTCTTGGGGTGGGGACAGCCTTAAAGGGGCAACGCCCCGCCTGCGTGGGCCCCACCCTTCCTGGTGTTCAAGGGGCTGCTCCCCGCCAGGCCCCGCCCCTTTTCGTGACGTCAGCTGGACCCGGGCTTTCGGGGGGGGGGGGGCGGGGGCGGGGACACGACGCCCCGGCAGCCATTTTATTACCCCAAATCAGCTTTAATTCGGCACAAAACAGCCTCAAAACCGGTGCTTGGGGGGGGTGGGGGTGGGGGTGGGCGTGATGAGGTCACGGTGACGTCACGGGCGGGGGACGACGGCGAAGGGCTGGGCCGGCAGGGGGCGCTGCCGCTCGCCGCACAGCAGCAGCCAACGGGGGCGGACGAACGTCAGCGAGGGGCGGAGCTTCAGCGCCTGGAAAGGGGGGTGGGGGAGGGGACACCCAGGAATCCGGGACCCGCCCCTCCCCCACCCCGCCCCTCCCCCCAGGGGACCCGGGACACCCCGGGACCCCGCCCCTCCCCCACCCCACCCCACCCCTCCCCCCGGCCCCGCCCCCACCTCGTCGAAGGCCGGGTCCCAATCCTGCGCCGTCACCACGTGGGTCACCGCGTCGTTCATGTAGGGGGCCAGAGTCCTGCGGGCCAGTATAAACCAGTACGGACCAGTACAGACCAGTAAGGGTCCACTACAAGCCCTTACAAACCCACATAAACCAGTACAAACCAGTACAAACCCACATCAACCCATACAAGCTAGTAGAAACCAGTATAACCCAGTACAAACCCAAGCCAGTATAAACCAGTACACACCAGTATGGACCAGTACAAGCCCATAGAAACCAGTACAAACCCACATAGACCAGTACACACCAGTGCAGTCCACTATAAACCTTTGCAAACCAGTACAAACCCACATAAGCCAGTAGAAACCAGTACAAGTCCATGTAAGCTAATAGAAACCAGTATAACCCGGTACAAACCCAAGCCAGTATAAACCAGTACACACCAGTACAGACCACTGCAAACCCATAGAAGCCAGTACAAACCCACATAAACCAGCACACACCAGTACAAACCAGTACGGCCCACTAGAAACCCTTACAAACCAATACAAACCAGTACAAATCCATGTAAGCTAGTAGAAACCAGTATAACCCAGTACAAACCCAAGCCAGTACACACCAGTATAACCCCCCCCCACCAGTACAAGCCAGTATGGTCCGCTATAAATCTTTCCAAACCCATATAAACCAGTACAAACCAGTATAAACCCCCCCTAAATCAGTAGAAACCAGTACACATCCATATAAACCAGTACAAACCAGTGCAACTCCATATATGCTAGTAAAAACCAGTATAACCCAGTACAAATCCAATCCAGTATAAACCACTACACACCAATATAAACTCACGTACACCAGTATGAACCAGTATGGTCCCCTATCAACCCTTAGAAACCAGTACAAACCAGTATAAACCCATATAAGCTAGCAGAAACCAGTATAACCCAGTACAAACCCAAGCCAGTATAAACCAGTACGCACCAGTACAGACCTATATAAGCCTACTATAACCCAGTAGAAACCCATATAAACCAGTCTACACCAGTACAACGCAGCACGGACCAGTATAAACCCACATAAACCAGTATAAACCAATACAAACTGATACAACCCAGTAAGGCCTCCCAGTACAAATCAGTATGCCCCAGTACAACCTCCCAGTATAGCCCAGTATAACCCAGTACAACCGCCCACTTCAATCCACTACACCGCCATACAACGTCCCAGAACGACCCAGTATAAACCCCCAGTACAACCCAGTACAACCTCCCAGTACAGCCCAGTACACCCCAGTATAACCTCCCAGTATAATCTCCCACTGCAAACCAGTACGCCCCAGCATAACCTCCCAGTACAGCCCAGTATAAGCTCCCAGTACAGCCCAGTATGACCCGTCACAGCCCAGTATGAGCCGTCACAGCCTCCCAGTCCCTCCCAGTCCCTCCCAGTGCCCCCAGTCCCCCCTCACCCCCCGAAGGCGGTGACGTAGCGCAGCAGCAGCCGCCCCTCCCCCGCCGCGAACTCCCCGTGGAAAAAGAAGGTTTTGTCCTCAAAAAAATCTGCGCGGGGGAGGGGGGAGGGTGAAAAAAGGGAACTGGGACCGCCCCTCCCCCACCCCCACCCCTCCCCCACCCCCTAGAGCATCCGGACCCACCCTCCCCCACCCAAGACCCCTCCCCTCCCCCCCCCAAAGGGGACCCCCGGTGCCTGGGACCGCCCCTCCCCCACCCACGACCCCTCCCCCACCCCCACAGGGGACCCCAGGAGCCCCCATCCCCCACCCACGACCCCTCCCCCACAGGGCGTCCACGACGCCCCCTCCCCCGCCCCAGACCACTCCCCTCCCCCCCAGAGGGGACCCAGGCATCCGGGACCCCTCCCCCACCCCCAGAGAGCATCCAGACCCCCCCCCACCCCCAAGCGCCCCCCCCTCCCCCACCCCGCGCCCCTCCCCCCCCCCGGGGGCCGCCGGGACCCCACCAGGCAGCGGGGGGATGGGCTCCCCCTCCCCCTCCTCCTCCTCGCTGTTCTCCTCGGTGGAGCCCCCGTAGGGATCGTCCCTGGGGGGGGGGGGGAGGGGTGAGAGGGCACCCAGGGGACCCCTCCCCCTCCCCCACCCCTCCCCCACCCCTCCCGCCCCCGCCCAGGCGCGGCCCCGCCCCCATTCTCACCGCTCCGATTGGTCGTCGGTGCCGCCCGAATCGGATCCCGGGGGGGTGGGGGCGGGGGGGGGAGGGGTCTGAAAGAGAGGGGGGGGAGGGGTGAGAGGGGGTGGGGGAGGGGCAGGGGGGACCCGGGCCCCGCCCCCTTTCCCCCTTACCTTCGGAGTGGGGTGTGGCGTGGGCGGGGCCTCCTCAGGCTCCTCCCCCTCGCTGCCGGAGGAGGCGGAGCCGTCCAGGAGGTACCTGGGGGGAGGGGCAGAGGCTGTGAGGCCACGCCCACACGGGGGCGTGGCCATTACCGGCCCCTCCCCCCACGGGCAGGACCCCCACCCCCTACAACCCTGCCCGAAAGGGGTGTGGCTGCCCTCAGGCCCCACCCACCGGGGGGCGTGGTCTCCCAAGTGGGCATGGCCTCATCATGGGCACGACCCTCACTGACACCATCCCAGGTGGGCGTGGCCTCATTTAACCCTTCCCGAATGGGCGTGGTCTCCCAAGTGGGCATGGTCTCATTTAACCCCTCCCAGGTGGGCGTGGCCTCCCTTTAACCCCCCCCAAATGGGTGTGGCCTCCATTTTACCCCTCCCAAATGGGCGTGGCATCCCTTCAACTCTTCCCAACCGGGCGTGGCCTCTATTCAACCCCTTTCGAGTGGGTGTGGCCTCCCTTGAATCCCTCCCGAGTGGGCGTGGCCTCCTTTTAACCCCACCACTAATGGGTGTGGCCTCCATTTATGGCCTCCCAAATGGGCGTGGCCTCCTCTCAGCCCCTCCCAAGTGGGCGTGGCCTCCCTTTACACACACACAGACACACACAACCCCCCCCCAAGCCTCCCACCCGCGCTATGGGGGCAGGGGTGTGGGTGGGCGTGGCCGGGGCAGGGCGGGCGTGGCCGGGGGCGGGGTGGGCGTGGCCGGGGGTGGGGTGGGCGTGGCTTACGGCCCGCAGGGGAGGCGGCGCTGCTGGCGCTGGCAGTCCCAGATCCAGGCGGGCCCCACCAGCAGCCCCCCGAGGGCCCGGGCCCGGGCGGCTTTGGGGGTGCGGGGGAAGGCGCAGCTGTGGGTGGGGGAGGGGCGTGGTCACGTGGGCGCCCCTCCCCCACCCAGGGGCGGTGGGGGGGGGGGGCGGTACTTACACGAGGTGGGTGCTGGCGGGCGTCCAATCGGGGCGGTAGGCGGCGCCCAGGGCGAGGGCGGCCGCCCGCAATTGGCCGCGGAGGGGGTTCTCGAAGCCGCTCAGGGCGAAGACCACGCCCCCCAGGATCGGGCCCGCGGCGGGGGGAGGGGCCGAGGCGGGCGAGGGGGGAGGGGCGGGCGGCTTGCGGGGGGTGCCGTTGGCTTTGGGGGGGGGCGGCGTTTGGGGAGCTGCGGGGGAGGGGCGGAGAGAGCAAAAAAAAAAAAAGAGGGGGTGGGGGAGGGGCGCCGGGTCCCCTCCGGGGGGGGGAGGGGGAGGGGCGGGGTCCTTACCTTGGGGGCGGGGCTCGCGCTGGCCTGGAGGGTGGCGACGGCGTAACTGGGGCCGGGGGGTCCTGGGGGGGGGGCTGGGGGAGGGGGGGAGGGGAGTGAGGCGGCTGGGACCCCCCATCCCCCCCCCCCAGAGCCCTGCCCCTCCCCCCCCCCCCAGAGGGCACCCAGGCATCTGGGACCTCCCCTCCCCCCCCAGCACCCCCCCCACCATGGGATCCAGGCATCTGGGGTTCCCCCCTCCCCCACCCAGGACCCCTCCTCCCCACCCCCACCCCCCCCCCCCCCCCGTGGCGCCCGGGGGGTGGGGGAGGGGTTACCTGGGGGGAGGGGGGCCGCTGGTAGAAGAGGGCCCCGGGGGGCGCCGGGGGCTGCCCCCTCCTCCCGCACGGTGAAGGGCCCCAAGCGCCGCAGCTGGGGGGGAGGGGAGGTAAGAGGGGGAGTGGGGGGGGGGGGTGGGGGGGAGAGTTGGGGGGGCAGATATGGGGCAGCTGTGGGGCTGGGGGGCAGTTATGGGGCTGGGGGGGCAAGATGTGGGGCTGGGGGGGCACTTATGGGGCTGGGGGGGCAGTTGGGGGGCTGCTGTGAGCACATATGGGGCTGGGGGGCAATATGTGGGGCTGGGGGGCAGTTATGGGGCTGGGGGGGCAGCTGTGGGGCTGGGGGGGCAGTTATGGGGCTGGGGGGGCCACTTATGGGGCAGCTGTGGGGCTGGGGAGGCAAGATATAGGGCAGGGTGGGCAGTTGGGGGGCAGCTGTGGGGCTGGGGGGGGCAGTTGTGGGGCTGGGGGGGGCAGATGTGGGGCGGGGGGGGGGGTGACTTATGGGGCGGCCGTGGGGCGGCCGTGGGGCGCTCACCGGGGCCTCGGAGGGGGCGGCGTCGTCCTCCGGGGGGGAGAAGAGGCGGAGGAAGGAGAGGCCGAAGGGGCGGGTCTGGGGGGGGGGGGGGGAGGGGAAAGCCAGGTGTCTGGGAGCCCTCCCCTCCCCCACCCAGGACCCCTCCCCTCCCCCCCCCCGTAGGGGAACGAGGTGCCCAGGACCCCCCTCCCCCACCCAGGACCCCCCCATCCCCCTCCCAGAGGGGACCCAGGCATCCAGGACCCCCCCTCCCCCACCCAGGACCCCTCTCCTCCCCCCCATAGGGGTCCCACATGCCCCTCCCCCCCCCACCCTCCCCCATAGGGCACCCAGGCCTCCAGGACCCCCCCTCCCCCCCCCCAGGACCCCTCCCCTCCCCCCCCGAGGGAACCCAAGCATCCAGGGCCCCTCCCCTCCCCCCGGGACCCCCCTCCCCCACCCAGAGAGGACCCAGGCATCCAGGAGCCCCCCTCCCCCACCCAGGACCCCTCCCCTCCCCCCCGGGACCCCCATCCCCCACGCAGGACCCTCCCCCCCAGGACCCCTCCCCTCCCCCCCCCCCCCCCGAGGGAACCCAAGCATCCGGGACCCCCCCTCCCCCACCCAGGTACCCGGGACCCTCCCCTCCCCCCCCCCCGGACCCCTCCCCCCGCCCCTCCCCCACCTGGCAGTAGGGCTGGCTGCACACCACCCGCAGGCGGTCCCAGCCCCGCCCGGCCGCGCCCTTCACCAAGGCGTCGGGGCCGAAGAGCCGCACCCGCCGCGGCTCCGCCCCCGCCCGGCTCTCGCCCGGCGACATGAAGGCGGCGGTGGGCAGCAGGACCTGGGTCAAAGGTCACGGGAGGGGCCGGAGGTCAGAGGTCAAAGGTTGAGGGGGGGGGAGGGAGGGGGAGGGGGGGGGTCAAAGGTCACCTGGAAGTCGCCGCCGGCCGCCGCCCCCACCAGCACCTCGACGAAGGCGGAGCCGTCGTTGCCGATGTGGAGGCTGTGGATGCGCCGCTCCCCCGGCAGCTGGGGGGGGGGGAGGGGACTCAGGAGGCTGGGACCCGCCCCCCCCCCCCCCACGACCCCTCCCCCACCCCCACCCCACCCCCCCCCAGAGGGGACCCAGGAGGCTGGGACCCGCCCCTCCCCCACTATAATGGACCCAGGTGGCCGGGCCCCTCCCCCACCCCCTCCATAGGGGACCCAGGCACCCGGGGCCCCCCATCCCCCACCCAGGACCCCTCCCCTCCCCCCCCCCAGAGGGGACCCAGGTGCCCCTCCCCCCACCCAAAACGCACCCAGGCGCCTGGGACCCTCCCCCTCCCCCACCCAAGACCCCTCCCCCCCAGAGGGGAGGCGGGTATCCGGGAATCCCTCCCCTCCCCCACCCAGGAGCCCACAAGCCTCCCCTCCCCCACAACAGGGGACTCAGGCACCCAGGACCCCTCCCTCCCCCCCACAGGGCACCCAGGATGCCCCCCATCCCCCCCCGGACCCCTCCCCCCCCCAGGATCCCCCCATCCCCCACTCAGGACCCCTCCCCTCCCCCCCAGAGGGAACCCAGGCACCTGGGAGCCTCCCCTCCCCCACTACAGGGGAGTCAAGCACCCAGGACCCCTCCCCCAACCCCACAGCGCGCCCAGGACCCACCCTCCCTCCCCCAAGACCCCTCCCCCCTACCCCACCCAGGACCCCTCCCCTCCCCCACAGGGCACCCAGGACCCCCCCACCCCCCCCAAGACCCCTCCCCCACCTCCCCCACCCAGGACCCCTCCCCTCCCCCATAGGGCACTCAGGACCCCTCCCCTCCCCGCCCCCAAGACCCCTCCCCCCTCCCTCCCCCAGGACCCCTCCCCTCCCCCCACAGGGCACCCAGGACCCCCCCACCCCCCCCCAAGACCCCTCCCCCACCTCCCCCACCCAGGACCCCTCCCCTCCCCCATAGGGCACTCAGGACCCCTCCCCTCCCCGCCCCCCCCATCCCCCCCCCCCAAGACCCCTCCCCTCCCCCCACCCCCCCCCCAAGACCCCTCCCCTCCCCCCCCCCGAGGGCACCCAGGGCTCAGGACTCCCCCCCCTCCCCTCCCCTCCCCCCCGCCCCTCCCCCACCTCCAGCACGACGCTGATTTGTTTCTCCCCGGCCGCCGCCGATCGCCAGCGGCCTCCGGCCTCCGGTTGCAGCAAATTCTCCGCCGGGAACCGCTGAGGGGGGGGGGGGGGGAGGGAAAAGCGGTAACGGAGCGGGCCGCCACCCCCGGGCTCCGGTAACGGGGCTGCGGCTTCAACCCCACCCCCACCCCTCCCCCTCCCTCCCCGGGCCCCTCCGGTGCCCCCCGGGCCCTCACGGGGTCGGCGCTGGTCACGGACACGACGCGGTTTAACGGGATCTCCGGCATCGCCGCTCCGCTCCCGCTCCCGCCGCCGCCACCCGCAACTTCCGCCCCCCCCCCCCCCACTCACTTCCCGGAAGCCGCTCTAGGCTGAGAGTCCGCCGGCTCTATGGTTCGCCGGCCGTACCGCGCATGGGCGGGGAGGGGAGGGCCATAGAGACGCCGAGCCGCTCTGGGCCGCCAGACCGCCGCGCTCTGTGGTGCCGGGGTCCTCCAGGCCTAAGCGCGCATGCGCGGAGCCCGCCCCCCCCCCCCCCCCCCCAGCGTTTCCCGCCTTCCCGCCGCGCACGCGCGGGGCAATTAACGCCCCGGGGGGTAATTAACCCCCCCCGAGGGGGTCATTAGGGGCTGGGGGGGTCATTAAGCCCCCTGAGGGGGGGTAATTAAGATCCCGGGGGGGGTAAGTAAGACCCCTGGGGGGGTAATTAGTGTCTGGGGGGTCATTAAGCCCCCTGAGGGGGGGTAATTAAGATCCCGGGGGGTAATTAAGATGCTTGGGGGGTAATTAAGACCCCTGGGGGGGTAATTAGTGTCGGGGGGGGTAATTAAGACCCCTGGGGGGGATAATTAGTGTCTGGGGGGTAATTAAGACCCCTGGGGGGGGCAATTAAGGGCTGGGGGGGTAATTAAGGCGGGGGGAGGTCGTTAACTCCCTAACGAACGAATCCCCCCCCCCCCCCAAACAAAGCCGGGGAGGTTCCAGGCGCTTTTAATTGATCCCGGCCGGGGGGGGGGGGGGGGGGGGGGAGGGGCCCCCCCGGGTGGGGGAGGGGCCGCCCCGGGTGGGGGAGGGGCCCCGGCTCATCCCAGCAGGCGGCTGTACTCCGCCAGGGCCGAGGATTTCTTCACCCCGTCCCAGATCCGGGCGGCGTAGTGGAACCTGCCGGACCAGTATAAACCAGTAAGAACCAGTATAGACCAGTAAGAACCAACACAGACCAATACAAACCACCATAGGTTAGTATAGGCCCTCCCAGTGCCTACCAGTAAGCCCTGGTGTGCCCCAAAGCCATCCCAGTCTCCGCCCAGTCCCTCCCAGTGCCCCCCAGTCCCTCCCAGTGCCCTCCGAGTCCCCTTCCAGTCCCTCCCAGTCCCCCCAAATCCCCTCCCAGTCCCTCCCAGTCCCCTCCCAGTCCCCCCAAATCCCCTCCCAGTGCCCCCCAGTTCCTCCCAGTTGCTCCCAGTCCCCTCAAATCCCCTCCCAGTCCCCCCAGGTCCCCTCCCAGTCCCCTCAAATCCCCTCCCAGTGCCTCCCAGTCCCCCCAAATCCCCTCCCAGTCCCCCCAGGTCCCCTCCCAGTCCCTCCCAGTTGCTCCCAGTCCCCTCAAATCCCCTCCCCGTCCCCCCAGGTCCCCTCCCAGTCGCTCCCAGTCCCTCCCAGTCCCCTCAAATCCCCTCCCAGTCCCCCCAGGTCCCCTTCCAGTGCCTCCCAGTTGCTCCCAGTCCCCCCAAATCCCCTCCCAGTCCCCCCAGGTCCCCTTCCAGTGCCTCCCAGTTGCTCCCAGTCCCCCCAAATCCCCTCCCAGTCCCCCGAGGTCCCCTCCCAGTCCCTCCCAGTTGCTCCCAGTCCCCTCAAATCCCCTCCCCGTCCCCCCAGGTCCCCTCCCAGTCACTCCCAGTCCCTCCCAGTCCCATCAAATCCCCTCCCAGTCCCCCGAGGTCCCCTTCCAGTGCCTCCCAGTTGCTCCCAGTCCCCCCAAATCCCCTCCCAGTCCCTCCCAGTGCCTCCCAGTCCCCCCAGGTCCCCTCCCAGTCCCTCCCAGTTGCTCCCAGTCCCCCCAAATCCCCTCCCAGTCCCCCCAGGTCCCCTCCCAGTCCCTCCCAGTTGCTCCCAGTCCCTCCCAATCCCCTCCCAGTGCCCCCCAGTCTCACCAGTTCCGCTCGGTCAGGAGGGTGTGGGAGAGCTGGGCGCGGGCGGCGGCCAGGACCCTCCCCCGCAGCCGGGCCAGGAGGGAGGCGAAGGGGCCGTGCCCCCGGTAGGGGGGGAGGAGCGGGAAGAGGGGGGCCCCTCCCCCACCTGCGCACCCGGACGCTTGGGTGGGGGAGGGGCGGCGGGGGGAGGGGCCCCCGACCGGATGGCGGGGGCCCCTGGCGGGGGGGGGGAGGGGGAGGGGCTTGGCTGGGGGCGGGGGAGGGGGTTGGGGTAGGGGAGGGGCGTGGGTGGGGGAGGGGGGTGGGGGAGGGGCAGGCTGGGGGTGGGGGAGGGGCAGGGGGAGGGGGAATGGGGGTGGGTGGGGAGTGGGGGAGGGGGTTGGGGGGTGGGGGAGGGGCTGGGGAGGGGGTTGGGGTGGGGGAGGGGTGTGGGTGGGGGGATGGGGTGGGGGAAGAGCTTGGCTGGGGGGTGGGGAGGGGGTTGGGGGGATGGGGAGTGGGGGAGGGGGTCTGGCTGGGTGGGGGAGGGGCGTGGGTGGGGGGAGGGGGTTGGGTGGGGAGCGGGGGAGGGGTTTGAGGGGGTGGGGGAGGGGCGTGGGTGTGGGGGAGGGGGTTGGGTGGGGAGCGGGGAGGGGTTTGAGGGGGTGGGGGAGTAGAGGGCGGGGGAGGGGCTTGGGTGGGGGTTGAGGGGTGGGGGAGGGGCTTGGGTGGGCGTGGGGGTGGGGTTGGTTGGGGGAGGGGAGGTTGCGGGTCCCGAATGCCTGGGTCCCCTCGGGGGGGGGTGGGGGTGGGGGGGGGGGGGGGGGGGGCGGGGTGGGGGGAGGGGCACTCACCGGGGCGGGGCGGGGCGTCCTCCCCCTCCTCCTCCAGGGGGGGCAGGAGGAAGAGGTTGACTTCGGCCTCCAGGAAGCCCTCGGGGAGCCCCGGCAGCAGCCCGCACTCCCGCATGGAGAGCGAGCCTGGGGGGGGGAGGGGCGGGGGCAGCGGCCGCCCCTCCCCCCACCCCCACCCCACCCCCCGCGCCCCTCCCCCCACCCCCCCCCCGAGGGGACCCGGGGGTCTGTAAAGACCCCCCTCCCCCCCCCCCCCAGACCCTCCCCTCCCCCCCCACATAGGGGTCCCAGGGGTCTGGGATCCCCCCCCCCCTCCCCCACTCACGGCGCCCCTCCCCCACCCAGAATCCCCCATTCCCCGCCCCCCCTCCCCCGGGGTCCAGGATTTCTCACCCCCATCCCCCACCCTGGACCCCTCCCCCACCCCATCCCCCCCCAGAGGGGACCCAGGTGTCCGAGACCCCCCTCCCCCACCCAGGACCCCTCCCCCCCATCCCCCCTCCCCGACCCTTCCCCTCCCCCCATCGTGGGTCCGGGCTCCCCTCCCCCACCCACGACCCCTCCCCCCATCGTGGACCCAGGGGTCCAGGCTCCCCTCCCCCCCCCCCAAGACCCCTCCCCCCCCCTCCATCGTGCACCTAGGAGTCCGGGCTCCCCTCCCCCCTCCCCCCGCCCCTCCCCCACCCCCATAGCAGACCCAGGGGCCCAGAACCACACCCCGCCCCCCCGGACCCCTCCCCCCCCCTCCATCGTGCACCCAGGGGTCCGGGCTCCCCTCCCCCCTCCCCCCGCCCCTCCCCCTCCCGCCCCTCCCCCACCCCCATAGCAGACCCAGGGGCCCAGACCACCCCCACCACCCCCCCCAGGACCCCTCCCCCCCTCCATCGTGCACCCAGGGGTCCGGGCTCCCCTCCCCCCTCCCCCGCCCCTCCCCCCCCGCCCCTCCCCCCCGTCCCCTTGTACTTGAGGTGGGAGTGGGCCATCAGCCGGTCCAGCACCCGGTGCATCTGCCGCAGGCGGCGGGGGCAGAAGGCCTCGGGGCGGGCGCGGGTCTGGACGAAAACTGGGGGGGGAGGGGCGGTTGGGGGGTGGGGGGGTGGGGGGAGGGGCGGGGGGAGGGGGCTCGGGGGTGGGGAGGGGCTTTGGGGGGGGGAGGTTGGGGGGCTGGGGTGTTTGGGGCTGGGGGAGGGGTCTGGCTATGGGGCTGGGGCAGTTGTGGGGCTGGGGGGGTCAGTTATGGGGCTGGGGGAGGGGTAGTTGTGGGGCTGGGGGAGGGGCAGTTATGGGGCTGGGGGAGGGGTAGTTGTGGGGCTGGGGGAGGGGCAGTTATGGGGCTGGGGGGGTCGGTTATGGGGCTGGGGGAGGGGCAATTATGGGGCTGGGGGGGTCAGTTATGGGGCTGGGGGAGGGGCAATTATGGGGCTGGGGGGGTCAGTTATGGGGCTGGGGGAGGGGTAGTTGTGGGGCTGGGGGAGGGGCAGTTATGGGGCTGGGGGAGGGGTAGTTATGGGGCTGGGTGGTGGTTATGGGGCAGGAGGGGGTTATGGGGCTGGGATCGGTGGGGCTCACCCAGGTGGCGGGCTGGGTATGGGGCTGGGGGCCCAGTTGTGGGTCCGGGGGCTCAGTTATGGGTCCGGGGGCGCAGCTGTGGGGCAGGGGTCCGTGGGGCTCACTCAGGTGGGGGGCTGGCTATGGGGCTGGGGGCTCAGTTATGGGTCCGGGGGCGCAGCTGTGGGGCAGGGGTCCGTGGGGCTCACTCAGGTGGGGGGCTGGCTATGGGGCTGGGGGCTCAGTTATGGGTCCGGGGGCGCAGCTGTGGGGCAGGGATCCGTGGGGCTCACTCAGGTGGGGGGCTGGCTATGGGGCTGGGGGCTCAGTTATGGGTCCGGGGGCGCAGCTGTGGGGCAGGGATCCGTGGGGCTCACTCAGGTGGGGGGCTGGCTATGGGGCTGGGGGCTCAGTTATGGGTCCAGGGGCTCAGTTATGGGTCCGGGGGGCTCAGTTGTGGGTCCGGGGGCTCAGTTATGGGTCCGGGGGCGCAGCTGTGGGGCAGGGGTCCGTGGGGCTCACTCAGGTGGGGGTAGTACTCCGAGGGCTCCTCGGGGCCGGCGGCGCCGCTGGGCTCGTGGCTGGGGGAGGGGGTCGAGGGCTTCACCATCTCCGCCGTCTGCAGGAACCTGGGGGGCAGAGGGAGGTTGGGGGGCGGCCGTGGGGCGGGGGGGTGGGGGTCGAGCTGGGTGTAGTTATGGGGCAGGGACTTGGGGTGGGGGCCAGTTGTGGGGCGGGGAGGGAGGGGGGGGTTGGGGGTCTGGAAAAGGGGGTTGGGGGGGCAGCTATGGGGCAGGAGCGTGGGCTTGGGGGGAGTTGTGGGGCAGAGCCTGGGCCTGTGGGGCGGCTATGGGGCAGGAACTGGGGCTGTGGGGCAGCTGTGGGGCAGCCTCCACCCCTCGATGGGGCAGAACACCTCTCTATGGGGCAGAACCCCCGCTATGGGGCAGGACCCCTCTCTATGGGGCAGAACCCCCCGCTATGGGGCAGACCCCCCGCTATGGGGCAGAACACCCCACTATGGGGCAGAACCCCTCTCTATGGGGCAGAACCCCTCCGCTATGGGGCAGACCCCCCGCTATGGGGCAGAATCCGCCCTATGGAGCAGAACCCCCTGCTATGGGGCAGAACCCCTCCGCTATGGGTCAGGACCCCTCTCTATGGGGCAGGACCCCCCGCTATGGGGCAGAACACCCTGCTGTGGGTCAGGACCCCCCGCTATGGGGCAGACCCCCATCGGGGAGCAGCACGAAGCGGCCGCAGGGCCGGCCGCGGAGCCCCGAGGCGGCCGTGGGGCGGCCGTGGGGCGGCCGTGGGGCGGCCGTGGGGCAGCCGTGGGGCGGCCGTGGGGCGGCCGGGGGGCGGGGCCTACCGGTAGAGGCCGAGGTCGGTGAACCAATCCTGCACCAGCAGCACCACGTGGCAGACGGTGAAGAGGAACGCCGCGATCTGCAGCGACTGCGCCCCACACGTGTGGGGCAGGGCCCCACGTCAGAGCCCGCCCCCTTCCCCGCCCCCACGTCAGAGCCCGCCCCCTTCCCTGCCCCCACATCAGAGCCCGCCCCCTTCCCCGCCCCCACATCAGAGCCCGCCCCCTTCCCCGCCCCCACATCAGAGCCCGCCCCCTTCCCTGCCCCCACATCAGAGCCCGCCCCCCTTTCCCTGCCCCCACGTCAGAGCCCGCCCCCTTCCCCGCCCCCACGTCAGAGCCCGCCCCCTTCCCTGCCCCCACGTCAGAGCCCGCCCCCTTCCCCGCCCCCACATCAGAGCCCACCCCCTTCCCCGCCCCCACGTCAGAGCCCGCCCCCTTCCCCACCCCCATGTCAGAGCCCGCCCCCCTTTCCCCACCCCCACGTCAGAGCCCGCCCCTTCCCCGCCCCCACGTCAGAGCCCGCCCCTTCCCCGCCCCACGTCAGAGCCCGCCCCCTTTCCCCGCCCCTTTTCCCCGCCCCCACGTCAGAGCCCACCCCCTTCCCCGCCCCCACCCTTAATTAACTACCCCTAATTAATTATCCCTAATTAATCACCCTAATTAAGCGTTCCAAATTAATCAACCAACCCTAATTAATTGCGGCTCATTAATTATTCCCAACCAATGACCCTCATTGGCCCCTCCCACCCCCATCGCCCCATTAATACCCCCTAATTACCCCTAATAACCCTTTATCGCCCCTAATTACCCATTAATTAACCTTTATCACCCCTGATCAGCCCCTAATAACCCTTTATTGCTCCTAATTACCTGTTAATTACCGTTTAACTCCTAATTACCCCCTAATCACCCCTAATAACCCCTAATTATCCCCTAATCACCCCTAATTACCCCCTAATTACCCCTAATTAATCCCTAATCACCCCTAATAACCCGTAATTACCCGCTAATCACCCCTAATTACCCCCTAATTACCCCTAATACCCCCTAATTACCCCCTAATCACCCCAATCACTCCTAATTACCCCTAATACCCCCTAATTACCCCTAATTAACCCCTAATTAATGCTAATTACCCCTAATCACCCCTAATACCCCTAACTACCCCCTAATCACCCCTAATCGCCCCAATACGCCCTAATCACCCCTAATTACCCCCTAATCACCCCTAATTACCCCTAATACCCCCTAATTACCCCCTAATCACCCCTAATTACCCCTAATACCCCCTAATTACCCCCTAATTACCCCCTAATCACCCCTAATCACCCCTAATTACCCCCTAATTACCCCCTAATCACCCCTAATTACCCCTAATGCCCCCTAATTACCCCTAATTAACCCCTAATTAACGCTAATTACCCCCTAATCACCCCTAATAATCACCCCCAATCACCCCTCATTAACTCTAATTCCCCCTCATTACCCCCTAATCCCGCCCCTCCCCCCCCCCGCGCTATCCCCCATCCCCCACGGCGCCGCCCCCGCCCCGCCCCCCGCCCCGCCCCCCGCGGTGACGTCACGGACCTGCAGCTCCACGTAGGTGTGGGGGAGGCCGTACTCGGGCGGGAGCTTCCGGTCGTTGTTGATCAGGTGATCGAGGAGGGCGGGGCTCAGGATGGGCTGGGGGGGGGAGGGGCGGTCACGGTGAGGTCACGGCGCGGTCACGATGACGTCACGAGGGGGGGAAGAGCGCCATGGGGGGAGGGGGGAATGGGGGGAGGGGCGATTCATTAGGGGGAATTAAGTGGTGATTAGGGGTATCGATGATGTAACAGCGCCATGGGGGTGATTAGGGGTCATTAGGGGTCATTAGGGGTTATTAGGGGTTATTAGGGGTAATTAGGGGTTATTAGGGGTGATTAGGGGTGATTAGGGGGTGATTAGGGGTAATTAAGGGGTGATTAGGGGTAATTAGGGGTGATTAGGGGTCATTAGGGGTCATTAGGGGTGATTAGGGGTAATTAGGGGTTATTAGGGGGTAATTAGGTGTTATTAGGGGTGATTAGGGGTTATTAGGGGTATTTAAGGGGTGATTAGGTGTTATTAGGGGGTGATTAGGGGTAATTAGGGGGTGATTAGGGGTTATTGGGGGTTATTAGGGGTAATTGGGGGTTATTGGGGGTGATTAGGGGTGATTAGGGGGTGATTAGGGGTAATTAAGGGGTGATTAGGTGTTATTAGTGGGTGATTAGGGGTAATTAGGGGTAATTAAGGGGTGATTAGGTGTTATTAGGGGTGATTAGGGGTAATTAGGGGTAATTAAGGGGTGATTAGGTGTTATTAGGGGGTGATTAGGGGTGATTAGGGGTAATTAAGGGGTGATTAGGTGTTATTAGGGGGTGATTAGGGGTAATTAAGGGGTGATTAGGTGTTATTAGGGGGTGATTAGGGGTAATTAGGGGTAATTAAGGGGTGATTAGGTGTTATTAGGGGGTGATTAGGGGTGATTAGGGGTAATTAAGGGGTGATTAGGTGTTATTAGGGGGTGATTAGGGGTAATTAAGGGGTGATTAGGTGTTATTGGGGGTGATTAGGGGTAATTAGGGGGTGATTAGGTGTTATTAGGGGGTGATTAGGGGTAATTAGGGGGTGATTAGGTGTTATTAGGGGGTGATTAGGGGTAATTAAGGGGTGATTAGGTGTTATTAGGGGGTGATTAGGGGTAATTAGGGGGTGATTAGGTGTTATTAGGGGGTGATTAGGGGTAATTAAGGGGTAATTAGGTGTTATTAGGGGGTGATTAGGGGTAATTAAGGGGTGATTAGGTGTTATTAGGGGGTGATTAGGGGTAATTAGGTGTTATTAGGGGGTGATTAGGGGTAATTAGGGGGTGATTAGGTGTTATTAGGGGGTGATTAGGGGTAATTAGGGGGTGATTAGGTGTTATTAGGGGGTAATTAGGGGTAATTAAGGGGTGATTAGGTGTTATTAGGGGGTAATTAGGGGTAATTAAGGGGTGATTAGGTGTTATTAGGGGGTGATTAGGGGTAATTAGGGGGTGATTAGGTGTTATTAGGGGGTAATTAGGGGTAATTAAGGGGTGATTAGGTGTTATTAGGGGGTGATTAGGGGTAATTAGGGGTGATTGGGGCCGACTGCGCACCTGGGTGTCGAGGAAGACGACGCGCTCCTGGGTGATGAAGAAGTCGATGCCCCCGGTCTGGCTGCCCCCGCGCTCCCGCAGCTCCGGGCCCTGGGGGCGGAAGACGAAGGCCCTGGGGGGCAGGCGGGGGGCTGGCACCCACGGCGACACCCGGACCCACGGCGTCACCCGGACCCACGGCGACACCCGGACCCACGGCGTCACCCGGACACACGGCGTCACCCGGACCCACGGCGTCACCCGGACACACGGCGACACCCGGACCCACGGCGTCACCCGGACCCACGGCGTCACCCGGACCCACGGTGACACCCGGACCCACGGCGTCACCCGGACCCACAGCGACACCCGGACCCACGGCGCCACCCGGACCCACGGCATCACCCGGACCCACAGCGACACCCGGACCCACGGCGCGACCCACGGCGACACCCGGACCCACGGCGACACCCGGACCCACAGCGCGACCCACGGCGCCACCCGGACCCACGGTGACACCCGGACCCACGGTGACACCCGGACCCACAGCGACACCCAGACCCACGGCGTCACCCGGACCCACGGTGACACCCGGACCCACGGCGCCACCCGGACACACGGCGACACCCGGACCCACGGCGCCACCCGGACACACGGCGACACCCGGACCCACGGTGACACCCGGACCCATGGCAACACCCGGACCCACGGCGTCACCCGGACCCACAGCGACACCCAGACCCACGGCGACACCCGGACCCACGGCGCCACCCGGACCCACAGTGACACCTGGACCCACGGCGCCACCCGGACCCACGGCGGGACTCCCAGTTCCTCCCAGCCTCCTCCCAGTATACCCCAGTCCCCTCCCAGTCTATCCCAGTCCCTCCCAGTCTATCCCAGTCCCCTCCCAGTGCCCCCAGTTCCACCTGTAGACGCCCACCACCACGGCATGCTCCCTCCCAGTCCCCTCCTAACCCCTCCCAGTCTATCCCAGTCCCTCCCCATCCCCTCCCAGTCTATCCCAGTCCCCCCAAGTCTATACCAGTCCCTCCCAGTCATCTCCCAGTCCCCTCCCAGTCTATCCCAGTCCCTCCCAGTCTATCCCAGTCCCTCCCAGTCCCCTCCCAGTCCCTCCCAGTGTCTCCCAGTCCCCCTCCAGTCCCCTCCCAGTCCCTCCCAGTGTCTCCTAGTCCCCCTCCAGTCCCTCCCAGTGCCCTCCACTCCCCCTCCAGTCCCTCCCAGTCCCCCCTCAGTCCCTCCCAGTGCCCCCCACTCCCCCTCCAGTGTCTCCCAGTCCCCCTCCAGTCCCTCCCAGTGCCCCCCACTCCCCCTCCAGTCCCTCCCAGTCCCCCTCCAGTCCCTCCCAGTGCCCCCCACTCCCCCTCCAGCCCCTCCCAGTGCCCCCCACTCCCCCCCAGTCCCTCCCAGTCCCCCCTCAGTCCCTCCCAGTGCCCCCCAGTCCCCCTCCAGTGTCTCCCAGTCCCCCCTCAGTCCCTCCCAGTGCCCTCCACTCCCCCTCCAGTCCCTCCCACTCCCTCCCAGTGCCCCCCACTCCCCCTCCAGTCCCTCCCACTCCCTCCCAGTGCCCCCCACTCCCCCTCCAGTGTCTCCCAGTCCCCCTCCAGTCCCTCCCAGTGCCCCCCACTCCCCCTCCAGTCCCTCCCAGTCCCCTTCCAGTCCCTCCCAGTGCCCCCCACTCCCCCTCCAGCCCCTCCCAGTGCCCCCCACTCCCCCCCCAGTCCCCTCCCAGTCCCTCCCAGTGCTCCCAGTACCGGGGGTCCTCCTCAGGCTGGTTGGCGGCCAGCAGGGAGAGCAGCGTGGACTTGCCGGTGCCCTGCAGCCCCAGTGCTCCCACCACCAGCACGTCCGTCTGCTCCAGCAGGAACTGGGAGGGGAGGGCGGGCGTCTGGGCCGCCCCTATAGACCCCACCCACCCCCTATAGGGGGCCCAGGAGGAGGGGCCGCCCCACAGACCCCACCCCCACCCCCTATAGGGGGCCAAGGGAGGTGGGCGACCCCCGCGACCCCTATAGATCCCCCCCACAGGGGGCCCGGGACAGGGGGTGCCCCCTATAGACCCCCCCTATAGGGGTTGCAGGCGTCCCATTGACCCCTATAGACCCCCCCAGACCCCCTATAGGGGACTCAGGAGGGTGGGTGACCCCTATAGACCCCCTATAGATCCCCTATAGACCCCCCCACACCCCCTATAGGGGACCCTGGAGAGGGGCTGACCCCTATAGACCCCCTATAGACCCCCCAGACCCCCTATAGGGGACCCTGGAGAGCGGCTGACCCCTATAGACCCCCTATAGACCCCCCCAGACCCCCTATAGGGGACTCAGGAGGGTGGGTGACCCCTACAGACCCCCTATAGATCCCCTATAGACCCCCCACACCCCCTATAGGGGACTCAGGAGGGTGGGTGACCCCTATAGACCCCCCCAGACCCCCTATAGACCCCCCCCCACCCCCTATAGGGGACTCAGGAGGGTGGGTGACCCCTATAGACCCCCCCAGACCCCCTATAGACCCCCCCAGACCCCCTATAGGGGACTCAGGAGGGTGGGTGACCCCTATAGACCCCCTATAGACCCCCCCACACCCCCTATAGGGGACTCAGGAGGGTGGGTGACCCCTATAGACCCCCCCAGAACCCCTATAGACCCCCCAGACCCCCTATAGACCCCCCCCCACCCCCTATAGGGGACCCTGGAGAGGGGGTGACCCCTATAGACCCCCTATAGACCCCCTATAGATCCCCTTATAAGGGATGCAGGCGTCCCATTGACCCCTATAGACCCCCCCCACACCCCTATAGGGGACCCGGGGGGGGGGGGGGGGGTGGCCCCTATAGACCCCGCCCCCCCGGGAGGCGCCCCTCCCCCCGGGCCCCGCCCCCACCTCCAGGGCGCTGTCGCACCAGTTCATCTGCTCGTCCACCAGTTTGATGCTGGTCTTCATCTTCTCGGGGGCGGCCAATCGGGCCTGCCCGGCCACCGCTGGGGGAGGGGCCGCCAGCCGTCCGGGCCACGCCCCCCTCCGGCCACGCCCCCACCCCCCAGACCCCGCCCCACACCCGTTAGACCCGCCCGCCCCCCCTGAGCCGTGCCCACCGGCCGAATTAGCCCAGCCCAGAGGCCGCTAGCCCCACCCCCCACCCGCCATTAGCCCCGCCCACCAGCCCCGCCCATCAACCTTTAACCACGCCCACCAAGCATTAGTCCCGCCCACCGGCCACCAGCCCAGCCCAGAGGCCACTAGCCCCGCCCACCAGCCAGTAGCCAACCCAGCTGGTCATTAGCCCCACCCACCAACCTTTAACCACGCCTACCATTAGCCCCACCCACCGGCCCAGCCCAGAGGCCACAAGCCCCGCCCACGGCCCGTTAGCCCTGCCCACAGCCATTAGCCCCGCCCATCAACCGTTAACCACGCCCACCAGCTATTAGCCACCCCAGGAGTCATTAGCCCCTCCCACCGACCATTAGCCCCGCCCACTAGCCCAGCCCAGGTGCCATTAGCCACGCCCACCCTCAAGCCCCGCCCAGTTCTCCCCACCTTTAGCCCCTCCCACAGGGTGCTAGCCCCGCCCCCAAACTACGAGCCCCCCCCTTTAGCCCCCAAGCCTTAGCCCCGCCCCCTCCCCCGTGGCCCCGCCCACTCACGGTCCAGGGCTCCGGGGGGGGGCAGCCCCCTGCCGTGCAATTGGTAGACGGGCTGGGTGGGGCGGGGCCCCTCCCTCTCGCGGGGCGGGGCCAACGCCGGTCCCTCCCCCGCACCGGCCCCGCCCCCGCCCCGCCCCTCCTCTCCCCGCGCCTTCATCAGGACGATGGGCGGGGCCGGGGCGGGGGTGGGCGGGGCCGGGCCGGGCCCCGCCTTCGCCTGCTGCTGCTGCTTCCGCCCCCCCCCAAGGAAAAAGAGGTCAGCGGGGGGGCGGGGCCCAGGCCGCGCCCCACCCAGGGCCACGCCCACCCCGGGCCACGCCCACCCCGGCCACGCCCCCCACTTACCCGCTCCCCTGGGGGCTTGGCCAGGATGATTGGCGTCTTCTGCATCGGGGGCTCCTCCCCTCCCTCCTGTGAGGGGGCGGGGTCAGGCGGGGCCACGCCTCCCGCCCCCCACCATCCGTGTAGCCCCGCCCCCCAACCTGCCGCTGTCACTCATCCCCGGCCCCGCCCCCTTTATGTCCCCTTGCTCATCCCTAAGCCCCACCCACAGCCCCGCCCCCTTACAGCACTGTGTCCAAGCCCCGCCCACTTCGCAACGACCCACGCCCCCTCCTTAGCCACGCCCCCTCGCCAGTGGCCTGTCACCCACCGAGCCCCGCCCACCTCACCCCATAAGCCCCGCCCTGGACCACACACCTGCCCATCACTCACCCCAAGCCCCGCCCCTCTTTAGCCACGCCCCCTCCCTTTGCCGTGCCCCTGTCACTCACCCCAAGCCCCGCCCACCTCCCCCCAACCACATGCCCGCCCCCTCTCACTCACTCACCCCGCCCCTCCCTTAGCCACGCCCCCCGCATCGCCCCTCCCTCCCCTCACCCCAGCCCCGCCCACCTCCTCCTTAGCCACGCCCCCTCCCCATGCACCTGCCCCCCATCACTCCCCCCAAGCCCCGCCCCTCCCCATCACCCCCCCGCCGCTCACCCCTTAGCCCCGCCCGCCCACCCCCCGTAGCCCCGCCCACCCCCCTTAGCCCCGCCCACCCGCCGGTCTCCGCCCCCTTCCGGCTCCTTCTCCCTCCAGCGCCGCCGCCCGCCCGGCGCCGGGCTCTGCCCCGAGTCCGACATCGGCCGCCGCCGCCGGGGATCTATAGGCGCCGCCGGGGCCCTATAGGCGCCCTATAGGGACCTAGAGGCGTCCTACAGCGGCCCGCGAGCCACCTATAGGCGCCCAGAGGCCTCTCCGGGGGGGGGGGGGGGAACAGCGAGTCCTGGCGGGGCGGGGCGACGCGGAAGCGGCTATAGGGGACGGGGGAGGGGCTATAGGGGACGGGGAGAGGTATAGGGGACGGGGGAGGGGCTATAGGGGACGGGGGAGGGGCTATAGGGGCTATAGGGGGCGGTAGGCCCGGCGGAGGGACACATGGGGGGGGGCGCGGCGGAGGGATACCTGGGGGGGGGTGGTCGCGGTTGCCCCGGCAACGGCAGCGAGTCCCGGCGCTTTCCCGCCCCGGCGGCGCGCGGCGGTGCGGCCTCGGCGCGTGCGCGGGGGGAAGGGGGCGGGGCCGGCGGCGGCGGCGGGGCGGGGTCCCAGCGCGCAGGCGCGGGGCGAGCGGTTGGGGGGGGAGGATTTAAAGGGACCGGCGACCAAAATGGGGGGCGGGGCCGCGACAGCTTTGGCACCGCCTCTGTCACCCCCCGGCTCCTGTCACCCCCCCCCATGTCACCCCACGTCACCATGTCACCCTATGTCACCCCGTCACCCCCCCCCCCCCGTGTCACCCCCCGGCTCCTGTCACCCCCCCGTGTCACCCCATCACCCTGTCACCCCCATGTCACGTCGTCACCCCGCCATGTCACCCCACGTCACCGTCACTCCCCTGTGTCACCCCCCGCCTCCTGTCACCCCCCCCATGTCACCCCCCCCCGGTCACCTTGTCACCCCACGTCACCCCCCGTGTCACCCCTCCATGTCACCCTCCCCCCTGTCACCCCATCACCCTGTCACCCCCACGTCACTTCGTCACCCCGCCATGTCACCCTATGTCACCCTGTCACCCCCCCCCCCCAGCTCCTGTCCTCCATTTTGTCACCCCCTCTGTCACCCCCGGGCCCTGGGGGGCACTGGGAGGCACTGGGAGGCACTGGTCCCCCCCCCAATAAAGACAAAACCACGGGGGCGCTTCGTTAACGGCGAAACTCGTTATAATTAATTAATAACCGGGGGGGGGGAGGGGGAGGGGAGGCGTTGGGGACACGGTGCCACCCCCGGGGGGGGGGAGGGGGTGACACCGCGGGGGGGGGGGGGAGGGGAGACGGCGCCGTTGGCATGCGGGGGCGAGGGCGGCGGGGTCAGGCCAGCGCCAGCACTGGGGGGGGGGAGGGGACAGGGGGGTCACCGTCACAGAGCGACCCCCCTCCCCTGTCCCCAATGCCCCCCCTCCCCCCACGTCCCCCACTATCCCAGAAGTCCCCCCATTGTCCCCACTCCCCCCCAATGTCCCCACACCCCCCAATGTCCCCCTGTCCCCCCGGTGTCCCCCTGTCCCCCTGGTGTCCCCACACCCCCCCAATGTCCCCATGTCCCCCCCCAATGTCCCCCTGTCCCCCCGGTGTCCCCCTGTCCCCCCCGTGTCCCCCAAAGTCCCCACGTCCCCTCCAATGTCCCCATGTCCCCCCCGTGTCCCCCTGTCCCCCCAGTGTCCCCACACCCCCCAACGTCCCCATGTCCCCCCCCATGTCCCCCTGTCCCCCCGGTGTCCCCCTGTCCCCCCCGTGTCCCCCAAAGTCCCCGCGTCCCCCCCAATGTCCCCCTGTCCCCCCGTCCCCCAATGTCCCCACACCCCCCCCATGTCCCCCTGTCCCCCCCAATGTCCCCATGTCCCCCCCATGTCCCCCTGTCCCCCCCATGTCCCCCTGTCCCCCCTGTGTCCCCTTGTCCCCACAGTGTCCCCATGTCCCCCTGGTGTCCCCACACCCCCCAATGTCCCCCTGTCCCCCCCATGTCCCTGTGTCCCCCCGGTGTCCCCACACCCCCCCATGTCCCCCTGTCCCCCCCAATGTCCCCATGTCCCCCCCCAATGTCCCCCTGTCCCCCCGGTGTCCCCCTGTCCCCCTGGTGTCCCCACACCCCCCCAATGTCCCCATGTCCCCCCCCCAATGTCCCCCTGTCCCCCCGGTGTCCCCCTGTCCCCCCCGTGTCCCCCAAAGTCCCCACGTCCCCTCCAATGTCCCCATGTCCCCCCCAATGTCCCCATGTGCCCCCCCATCCCCTTGTCCCCCCGGTGTCCCCACACACCCCCAATGTCCCCCTGTCCCCCCAATGTCCCCCTGCCCCCCCCCCAATGTCCCCCTGTCCCCCCAATGTCCCCCTGTCCCCCCCCCCCCCCCCGGTGTCCCCAAGCGTCCCCTCACCGGTCAGCGCCTCCTGCGCGAAATATTTGACGTCGACGTCTTGGTCCTGCGTCAGCTTCTCCAGCACCGGCTTCACCTCGTTCTGCAGCGTCCTGGGGGGAGGGGCGGCACGCGTGGGGGGGGGCGGGGCAACGGGGGAGCCGATGGGGGCGGCGCCGGTGGGAGCGCTGGGAGTACTGGGTGTACGGTGTGTACTGGGAGCGCTGGGTGCGCTGAGTGTACTGGGTGTACCGGCAGCGCTGGGCGTACTGGGAGTACTGGGTGTCCTGTGCGCGCTGGGTGCGCTGTGGATGCTGGGTGTACTGGGTGTACTGGGAGTGCTGGCAGTGCTGGGTGTACTGGGAGCACTGGGTGGGCTGGGTGCGCTGTGTATGCTGAGTGTACTGGGTGTACCGGCAGCGCTGGGCGTACTGGGAGCACTGGGTGGGCTGGGTGCGCTGTGTATGCTGAGTGTACTGGGTGTACCGGCAGCGCTGGGCGTACTGGGAGTACTGGGTGTCCTGTGCGCGCTGGGTGCGCTGTGGATGCTGGGTGTACTGGGTGTACTGGGAGCGCTGGGTGTACGTGGAGTGCTGGGTGTGCTGTGTATGCTGAGTGTACTGGGTGTACTGGGAGTGCTGGCAGTGCTGAGTGTACTGGGAGCACTGGGTGGGCTGGGTGCGCTGTGTATGCTGAGTGTACTGGGTGTACCGGCAGCGCTGGGCGTACTGGGAGCACTGGGTGGGCTGGGTGCGCTGTGTATGCTGAGTGTACTGGGTGTACCGGCAGCGCTGGGCATACTGGGAGCACTGGGTGGGCTGGGTGCGCTGTGTATGCTGAGTGTACTGGGTGTACCGGCAGCGCCGGGCGTACTGGGAGCACTGGGTGGGCTGGGTGCGCTGTGTATGCTGAGTGTACTGGGTGTACCGGCAGCGCTGGGCGTACTGGGAGTACTGGGTGTCCTGGCTGCGCTGGGTGCACTCAGCGTACTGGGTGTCCTGTGCGCGCTGGGGGTGCTGGGTGCGCTGCGGATGCTGAGTGTACTGGGTGTACTGGGAGCGCTGGGTGTACTGCATGTAGTGGGAGCGCTGGGTGTACTGCATGTAGTGGGAGCGCTGGGTGCGCTGTGTATGCTGAGTGTACTGGGTGTACTGGGAGCGCTGGGTGTACGTGGAGTGCTGGGTGTGCCGGGTGCACCGCATGTACTGCGTGTACTGGGTGTACTGGGTGCACTGGGTGCACCGGGCGTACCACAGGTACTGCATGTACTGGGTGCACTATACGCACTGCCTGCACTGGGTAGGCTGTGTGTACTGGGTGTACTGGGTGCACTGCATGTGCTGCGTGTACTGGGTGCGCTCTGTGTACTGCACGTACTGGGTGCACTGGGTGCACTGGGTGCACTGGGTGCACTGCATGTACTGGGTGCACTGCATGTACTGCGTGTACTGGGTGCGCTCTGTGTACTGCGTGTACTGGGTGCACTGGGTGCACTGCATGTACTGCGTGTACTGGGTGCGCTCTGTGTACTGCATGTACTGGGTGCACTGGGTGTACTGGGTGCACTCTCTGTACTGTGTGTACTGTGTGTACTGGGTGCGCCCTGTGTACTGGGTGCACTGGCTGCACTGGGTGCGCTCTGTGTACTGGATGCACTGCATGTACTGGGTGCACCGGGTGTACCACAGGTACTGCATGTACTGGGTGCACTGGGTGCGCTCTGTGTACTGCGTGTACTGGGTGCACTGGATGTACTGCATGCACTGGGTGCGCTCTGTGTACTGCGTGTACTGGGTGCACTGGGTGCACTGCATGTACTGGGCGCACTGGGTGTACTGGCTGCGCTCTGTGTACTGCGTGCACTGCATGTACTGCATGTACTGGGTGCGCTCTGTGTACTGCGTGTACTGGGTGCACTGGGTGTACTGGGTGCACTCTCTGTACTGTGTGTACTGTGTGTACTGGGTGCGCCCTGTGTACTGGGTGCACTGGCTGCACTGGGTGCGCTCTGTGTACTGGATGCACTGCATGTACTGGGTACACTGCGTGTACTGGCTGTACTGGGTGCACCGGGTGTACCACAGGTACTGCATGTACTGGGTGCACTGGGTGCGCTCTGTGTACTGCGTGTACTGGGTGCACCGGGTGCACTGCATGTACTGCATGCACTGGGTGCGCTCTGTGTACTGCGTGTACTGGGTGCACTGGATGTACTGCATGCACTGGGTGCGCTCTGTGTACTGCATGTACTGGGCGCACTGGGCGTACTGGCTGCGCTCTGTGTACTGGGTGCACTGGGCGTACTGCGTGTACTGGGTGCGCTCTGTGTACTGCGTGTACTGGGTGCACCGCGTGTCCTGCACGCACGGGGCGTGCTGCCTGTACCGGGCGCACTGGGGGCACTGGGGGCACTGGGGGCACTGGGGGCGCCGTACCCGCTGTCGAGGATGGGCCCGATGCGCTGCAGGGACTTGGCGACGTTGAAGCGGACGTTGGCGACGGCGTCGGCCGCCATGCGCAGCACCGTGGGCAGCATCTGCTTGGTGGTGATCTCCTGCCCGCAGACCTCCGACAGCACCTGCGGGGGAGGGGGCGCCGTGACGTCACCGGGGGGGGCGGTGACGTCACGGGCGGGGGGGGGGCGGGGCCGCCTCACGTTGATGCAGAAGAGCGTGGTCATGCGGTGCAGGTAGTTGGGGTCGGCGGCCATGGCCAGGACCTTGGGGACGATGGTGCCCTGGGCCCAATCCTGCCCGAACCTCTCCACCAGTTTGCGCAGGTTACTGGTGGCCGCCTCCCGGATGGCGTAAACTGGGAGGGGGGGAAGAGACCAGTTACCCCGCTAAGCCCCTGACTGGGTGACCAGTAACCCCCCCCCCCCCTCCAAGGCAACCAGTAAGTCCCAGGAACCCGCCCCAGCAACCAGTACCTCCCAGTAACTCCCCCAAGGGCTCCCAGGAACTCCCCACCAGGCAACCAGTAACTCCCAGTAACCCACCCCAGCAACCAGTACCTCCCAGTAACTCCCCCAAGGGCTCCCAGGAACTCCCCCCCCAGTAACCCCCCACCAGGCAACCAGTAACTCCCAGGAACCCGCCCCAGCAACCAGTACCTCCCACTAACTCCCCCAAGGGCTCCCAGTAACCCCCCACCAGGCAACCAGTAACTCCCAGTAACCCACCCCAGCAACCAGTACCTCTCAGTAACTCCCCCAAGGGCTCCCAGTAACCCCCCACCAGGCAACCAGTAACTCCCAGCAACCAGTACCTCCCAGTAACTCCCCCAAGGGCTCCCAGTAACCCCCCCCCCCCAGTAACCCCCCACCAGGCAACCAGTAACTCCCAGTAACCCGCCCCAGCAACCAGTACCTCCCAGTAACTCCCCCAAGGGCTCCCAGTAACCCCCCACCAGGCAACCAGTAACTCCCAGCAACCCGCCCCAGCAACCAGTACCTCCCAGTAACTCTCCCAAGGGCTCCCAGTAACCCCCCACCAGGCAACCAGTAACTCCCAGTAACCTGCCGCAAGGGCTCCCAGTAACTCCCCACCACATAACCAGTAACTCCCAGTAACCCCCCCATCAAGTGACCAGTAGCCCCTCACAGATATCCCAGTAACCCCTGCAGCTCCCAGTAACCCCCCCCGCCCCGAGCTCCCAGTAACTCCTCCAGCTCCCGGTTACTGGGATCTTGGGGAGGTAACCCTTGCACCTCCCAGTAACCCCTCTAGGGGCTCCCAGTAACACCCTCCCAGTCCTCCCAGTAACTCCCAGTAACCCCTCTCAGGGCTCCCAGTCACCCCTGCACCTCCCAGTAACCCCCTGAGTCCTCCCAGTAACACTCCCCCCCAGCAACCCCTCTACAGGCTCCCAGTAACTTCTCCCCAAGATCCCAGTAACCCCTCTAGGGGCTCCCAGTAACTCCCAGTAACCCCTCTAGGGGCTCCCAGTAACCCCTCCCCAGAGCTCCCAGTAACCCCTCTAGGGGCTCCCAGTAACTCCCAGTAACCCCTCTAGGGGCTCCCAGTAACCTCCAGTAATGCCCCCCTCGGAGCTCCCAGTAACCCCTCTAGGGGCTCCCAGTAACCTCCAGTAACTCCTCCAGCTCCCAGTAAGCCCCAGTAAGCCCCCCAGTGCTCCCAGTAAGGGAGCCCCAGCTCACCGTGGTCGACCAGCCAGGCCATGCAGAGCGAGTTCAGCTTCTCGTCGAAAAACTCCACACCCTGGAGGGGATAGAGACCAGTATAAACCAGTATGAACCAGTATAAACCAATACCCGCCCTGCATGAATCAGTATCTTGCCCAGTATCAACCCCAACCCCTCCCAGTACAGACCAGTGCCTTCCCAAGATGGACCAGGGCCCTGCCGGTCTTGTCCAGCACAGCTCACTCCACTCCCAGTCCCTCCCAGTTCCCCCTTAGAAACCCATACTGCACTCCCAGTCCCTCCCAGTGCTTCCCAGTCCCTCCCACTGTCCCCGCAAAAGCCCATACTGCTCTCCCAGTCCCCTCCCAGTGCCTCCCAGTGCCGCCCCAGTGCCCACCACTGCCCTCCCAGTGCCTCCCAGCCCCTCCCAGTGCCCCCACAGAAGCCCATACTGCTCTCCCAGTCCCTCCCAATCTCTCCCAGTGCCCACCACTGCCCTCCCAGTGCCCCCACAGAAGCCCATGCTGCTCTCCCAGTCCCTCCCAATCTCTCCCAGTCCCCTCCCAGTGCCCACCACTGCCCTCCCAGTGCCTCCCAGTCTCTCCCAGCCCCTCCCAGTGCCCCCACAGAAGCCCATACTGCTCTCCCAGTCCCTCCCAATCTCTCCCAGTCCCCTCCCACTGCCTCCCAGTGCCCACCACTGCCCTCCCAGTCCCCACCACTGCCCTCCCAGTGCCTCCCAGCCCCTCCCCAGAAGCCCATACTGCTCTCCCAGTCCCTCCCAGTCTCTCCCAGCCCCTCCCAGTGCCCACCACTGCCCTCCCAGTCTCTCCCAGCTCCTCCCAGTGCTCCCACAGAAGCCCATGCTGCTCTCCCAGTCCCTCCCAATCTCTCCCAGTCCCCTCCCACTGCCTCCCAGTGCCCCCCAGTCCCCTCCCAGTGCCCCCCCAGTGCCTCCCCGTCTCTCCCCGCCCCTCCCAGTGCCCCCACAGAAGCCCATACTGCTCTCCCAGTCCCTCCCAATCTCTCCCAGTCCCCTCCCACTGCCTCCCAGTGCCCACCACTGCCCTCCCAGTGCCTCCCAGCCCCTCCCCAGAAGCCCATACTGCTCTCCCAGTCCCTCCCAGTCTCTCCCAGCCCCTCCCAGTGCCCACCACTGCCCTCCCAGTCTCTCCCAGCCCCTCCCAGTGCCCCCACAGAAGCCCATACTGCTCTCCCAGTCCCTCCCAATCTCTCCCAGTCCCCTCCCAGTGCCCCCCAGTCCCCTCCCAGTGCCTCCCAGTGCCCCCCAGTCTCTCCCAGCCCCTCCCAGTGCCCCCACAGAAGCCCATACTGCTCTCCCAGTCCCTCCCAATCTCTCCCAGTCCCCTCCCACTGCCTCCCAGTGCCCACCACTGCCCTCCCAGTGCCTCCCAGCCCCTCCCCAGAAGCCCATACTGCTCTCCCAGTCCCTCCCAGTCTCTCCCAGCCCCTCCCAGTGCCCACCACTGCCCTCCCAGTCTCTCCCAGCCCCTCCCAGTGCCCCCACAGAAGCCCATACTGCTCTCCCAGTCCCTCCCAATCTCTCCCAGTCCCCTCCCAGTGCCTCCCAGTGCCCCCCAGTCTCTTCCAGCCCCTCCCAGTGCCCCCACAGAAGCCCATACTGCTCTCCCAGTCCCTCCCAATCTCTCCCAGTCCCCTCCCACTGCCTCCCAGTGCCCACCACTGCCCTCCCAGTGCCTCCCAGCCCCTCCCCAGAAGCCCATACTGCTCTCCCAGTCCCTCCCAGTCTCTCCCAGCCCCTCCCAGTGCCCACCACTGCCCTCCCAGTCTCTCCCAGCCCCTCCCAGTGCCCCCACAGAAGCCCATACTGCTCTCCCAGTCCCTCCCAATCTCTCCCAGTCCCCTCCCAGTGCCCCCCAGTTCACTCCCAGTGCCCCCCAGTCTCTCCCAGCCCCTCCCAGTGCCCCCACAGAAGCCCATACTGCTCTCCCAGTCCCTCCCAATCTCTCCCAGTCCCCTCCCACTGCCTCCCAGTGCCCACCACTGCCCTCCCAGTGCCTCCCAGCCCCTCCCCAGAAGCCCATACTGCTCTCCCAGTCCCTCCCAGTCCCTCCCAGCGCTCACCAGCTGGCCGGCCAGCAGGGGCATGTACTCGATGATGGCCAGGCGGACGCGCCACTTGGCGTCCTCGGCCAGCTCGACGATGGCGGGCAGCAGGGACTGGGAGAGCTGCCGGATGCCGATGACCTCGTTGACGCAGTCCAGGTTGGAGATGATGTTGAGGCGAACCTCGGGGCACTGCGGGGAGGAGGGACAGCGCCGGTGGCACCGGGGGGCAGCGGGATACTGGGGGGTACTGGGGGGTACTGGGAGGGGGTACTGGGAGGGGGTACTGGGAGGGGGTACTGGGAGGGGATGGTGGCACCTAGGGTGGCATCGGGATACTGGGAGGGGATGGTACAGGGTGGTGGCGCCTGGGGGTGACGCCTGGGGTGGCATCGGGATACTGGGAGGGGATACTGGAAGGGAAGGGTACAGGGTGGTGGCGCCTGGGGTGGCATTGGGATACTGGGAGGGGATACTGGGAGGGGGTACTGGGAGGGGATGGTACAGGGTGATGGCACCTGGGGTGGCATTGGGATACTGGGAGGGGATACTGGAAGGGAAGGGTACGGGGTGGTGGCGCCTGGGGTGGCATCTATGGGGTGACACCGGGATACTGGGAGGGGATACTGGGAGGAGATACTGGGAGGGGATGGTACGGGGTGGTGGCACCTATGGGGTGGTGGCACCTATGGGGTGGTGGCACCTATGGGGTGGCACTGGGACAAGTTACTGGGACGGGGACACTGGGGGTGGCATCTACAGGGGTGGTGGTGGCACTTGAGGGGTACTGGGAGGGAAACGGTACTGGGAAGGGGACACCGGGGGTGGTGGCACTGGGAGGGGGACACTTGGGAGAGGTGACATTGGGGTGGTGGCCCCCCAAGTCCCCGAGGCGGTGACGCCCTCCCCAAGCCCTCAGCCAGGTTGGTTGTGCCACCACCGTCCCCCGTCCCGTCCCCCCCCCGCGATGTCCCCAACCCAGTGACATCCCCGACTGTCCCCAAACGTCCCCACGCCGGTGACACCACCCAACCAGAGCGGTTGTCCCACCACGGTCCCCGGGGATGTCCCCAATCCCTCGCCATCCCCGCGTCCCCGAGCGTCCCCAACTGCCCAAAGCGTCCCCAAAGCGTCCCCAACGCGTCCCCAACGCGTCCCCGAGTGTCCCCAACGCGTCCCCACCTCGTCCTTGAGCTGCGCGAGGAAGAGGGGCAGCAGGTGCTCCACCGTGTTGTCCTTCCCCAGGATTGGGGACAACCCCATGATGACGGAGGCCAGCGCCGACTTGACGTGTTGGTTGGCGTCCGACACCAGCTCCTGGGGACGGCGTGGGGACAGGCTCTAACGGTGGCCCTGGGGCGTCCCACCACCCCAGGAGGTCCCTAGGGGTGGCCCCGGGATGTCCCGCCACCCTAAGATGTCCCCTGCGCTGTCCCCATGATGTTCTTCCGCCCTAGAGTGGCCCTAGGGGTGTCCCCGTGAGGTGCCGCCACCCCAGGAGATCCCCAGGGGTGTCCCCAAGGTGGCCCCTTGATGTCCCACCACCCTAAGATGTCCCCTGCGCTGTCCCCATGATGTTCCTCCACCCTAGAAGGTCCCCAGAGGTGTCCTCAGAGCATCCCCTTGATGTCCCACCACCCCAGAAGGTCCCCATGGCGTCCCCATGAGGTCCCACCACCCCAGAAGGTCCCCATGGCGTCCCCGGGATGTCCCCATGAGGTCCCACCACCCCAGAAGGTCCCCATGGCGTCCCTGGGATGTCCCACCACCCCAGAAGGTCCCCATGGCGTCCACGGGATGTCCCCATGAGGTCCCACCACCCCAGAAGGTCCCCATGACGTCCACGGGATGTCCCCATGAGGTCCCACCACCCCAGAACGTCCCCATGGCGTCCCCGGGATGTCCCACCACCCCAGAAGGTCCCCATGGCGTCCCCATGAGGTCCCACCACCCCAGAAGGTCCCCATGGCGCCCCCGGGATGTCCCCATGAGGTCCCACCACCCCAGAAGGTCCCCATGGCGTCCCCGGGATGTCCCCATGAGGTCCCACCACCCCAGAAGGTCCCCATGGCGTCCCCGGGATGTCCCCTTGAGGTCCCACCACCCCGAGATGTCCCCACCTTGCCGCAAAGCAAGACCTGGCCCATGATGCCACCCTCCCCCTGTCCCCACGGTGTCTCCCCCACCCCGGGGTGTCCCCAGGTGTCCCGTACCTTGATGCAGGGCAGGATCTGGCCCATGATGACGGCCTCCCGGCAGTCTGGGGACAGGTTCTCGCAGAACTCTGGAGAGGGAGCAGGGGGACAGCGGTTGGGGACGCGGGGACACCAGGAGTGGCCTTGGGGACAAGGCGGACTGCAGGGACCATCCCTGAGGACATGGGGATGCCAGTGACCATCCCTGGGGACATGGGGACCTGGAGATGGCCCTTGGGGACACGGGGACCATCCCTGAGGACATGGGGACCTGGAGACGGCCCTTGGGGACACGGGGACCATCCCTGGGGACATGGGGACCTGGGGACGGCCCCTGGGGACACAGGGACCATCCTTGGGGACACGGGGACCTGGAGACGGCCCTTGGGGACACGGGGACCATCGCTGGGGACACGGGGACCTGGAGACGGCCCTTGGGGACACGGGGACCATCCCTGGGGACATGGGGACCTGGGGACCATCCCTGGGGACATGGGGACCTGGGGATAGCCCTTGGGGACACGGGGACCATCCCTGGGGACATGGGGACCTGGGGATGGCCCTTGGGGACACGGGGACCATCGCTGGGGACACGGGGACCTGGAGACGGCCCTTGGGGACACGGGGACCATCCCTGGGGACATGGGGACCTGGGGACCATCCCTGGGGACATGGGGACCTGGGGATGGCCCTTGGGGACACGGGGACCATCCCTGGGGACATGGGGACCTGGGGATGGCCCTTGGGGACACGGGGACCATCGCTGGGGACACGGGGACCTGGAGACGGCCCTTGGGGACACGGGGACCATCCCTGGGGACACGGGGACCTGGGGATGGCCCTTGGGGACATGGGGACCATCCCTGGGGATATGGGGACCTGGGGACCATCCTTGGGGACACGGGGACCTGGGGATGGCCCTTGGGGACACGGGGACCATCCCTGGGGACATGGGGACCTGGGGACCATCCTTGGGGACACGGGGACCTGGGGATGGCCCTTGGGGACATGGGGACCATCCCTGGGGACATGGGGACCTGGAGATGGCCCTTGGGGACACGGGGACCATCCCTGGGGACATGGAGGACCTTAAGGACCATCCTTGGGGACACGGGGACCTGGGGATGGCCCTTGGGGACACGGGGACCATCCCTGGGGACATGGAGGACCTTAAGGACCATCCCTGGGGACATGGGGACCTGGGGACCATCCTTGGGGACATGGGGACCATCCCTGGGGACATGGGGACCTGGGGACCATCCTTGGGGACATGGGGACCATCCCTGGGGACATGGGGACCTGGAGATGGCCCTTGGGGACATGGGGACCTGGGGATGGCCCTTGGGGACACGGGGACCATCCCTGGGGACATGGAGGACCTTAAGGACCATCCTTGGGGACACGGGGACCTGGGGATGGCCCTTGGGGACATGGGGACCATCCCTGGGGACATGGAGGACCTTAAGGACCATCCTTGGGGACACGGGGACCTGGGGATGGCCCTTGGGGACATGGGGACCATCCCTGGGGACATGGAGGACCTTAAGGACCATCCTTGGGGACATGGGGACCTGGGGATGGCCCTTGGGGACACGGGGACCATCCTTGGGGACACGGGGACCTGGAGACGGCCTTTGGGGACGCAGGGACCCTCCTTGGCAACATGGAGGACGGGGAGATGGCCCTTGGGGACCCGGGGAACAGGGGAGGGGACGAGGGGAGGTGGCCCCGGCTGACCTTTGACCTTGTGGGAGGCGGCCGCCCGCACTTCGGCCTCGCAGTCCTTCATCAGGCTCTGGAAGGCCCCCACCAGGTCGGTCTTGGTGATCTCGGGGCCCACGGCTCGTTGGAGCTGGGGGGGCAAAGGTGAGAGGTCAACGAGATCCCCGGGATTGTCCCCAAGCGTCCCCAAACGTCCCCAAGGGCGTCCCGAATTGTCCCCCCCTCAAAATATCCCGCAAAAACGTCCCCAAATCCCCCCAAACGTCCCCAAAAATCCCCTCCGATGTCCCTAACCCCCCTCAAACATCCCCACGTGACCCCAGCATTGTCCCCAAGTGTCCCCAAGTGTCCCCAATCGTCCCCAAGTGTCCCCAAACGTGTCCCGAATTGTCCCCCCCCAAAATATCCCGCAAAACGTCCCCAAATCCCCCCAAACGTCCCCAAAAATCCCCTCCGATGTCCCTAACCCCCCTCAAACATCCCCACGTGACCCCAGCATTGTCCCCAAGTGTCCCCAAGTGTCCCCAATCGTCCCCAAGTGTCCCCAAACGTGTCCCGAATTGTCCCCCCCCAAAATATCCTGCAAAAACGTCCCCAAATCCCCCCAAACGTCCCCAAAAATCAGCTCAGATGTCCCTAAACCCCCTCAAACATCCCCACGTGACCCCAGCATTGTCCCCAATCGTCCCCAAGTGTCCCCAATCGTCCCCAAGTGTCCCCAAGTGTCCCCGGGCGTCCCGAATTGTCCCCCCCCCCAAAATATCCCGCAAAAACGTCCCCAAATCCCCGCAAACGTCCCCAAAAATCCCCTCCGATGTCCCTAACCCCCCTCAAACATCCCCACGTGACCCCAGCATTGTCCCCAAGTGTCCCCAAGTGTCCCCAAACGTCCCCAAACGTCCCGAATTGTCCCCCCCCAAAATATCCCGCAAAAACGTCCCCAAATCCCCCCAAACGTCCCCAAAAATCCCCTCCGATGTCCCTAAACCCCCTCAAACATCCCCACGTGACCCCAGCATTGTCCCCAAGTGTCCCCAAGTGTCCCCAATCGTCCCCAAGTGTCCCCAAACGTGTCCCGAATTGTCCCCCCCCCCCCAAAATATCCTGCAAAAACGTCCCCAAATCCCCCGAAACGTCCCCAAAAATCAGCTCAGATGTCCCTAAACCCCCTCAAACATCCCCACGTGACCCCAGCATTGTCCCCAATCGTCCCCCGGTGTCCCCAATCGTCCCCAAGTGTCCCCAAACGTGTCCCGAATTGTCCCCCCCAAAATATCCCGCAAAAACGTCCCCAAATCCCCCCAAACGTCCCCAAAAATCCCCTCCGATGTCCCTAACCCCCTCAAACATCCCCACGTGACCCCAGCATTGTCCCCAAGTGTCCCCAAGTGTCCCCAAGTGTCCCCAAGTGTCCCCAAACGTGTCCCGAATTGTCCCCCCCCCAAATATCCCGCAAAAACCTCCCCAAACCCCCCCAAACGTCCCCAAAAATCTCCTCCGATGTCCCTAACCCCCCTCAAACATCCCCACGTGACCCCAGCAATGTCCCCAAGTGTCCCCAAGTGTCCCCAAACGTCCCCAAGTGTCCCCAAGTGTCCCCAAACATCCCCAAGGGCGTCCCGAATTGTCCCCCCCCCCAAATATCCCGCAAAAACCTCCCCAAATTCCCCCAAACGTCCCCAAAAATCCCCTCCGATGTCCCCAAAAGTCCCCCCCACCGCCCCCAAATGTCCCCAGGTGTCCCCAAATGTCCCCAAACGTGTCCCGAATTGTCCCCCCCAAAATGTCCTGCCAAACGTCCCCATGGTGGCCCCAAAGCGTCCCCACACGTCCCCTTGTCCCCAATCGTCCCCAAGTGTCCCCAAACGTCCCCAAGTGTCCCCAAACGTCCCCAAGGGCGTCCCGAATTGTCCCCCCCCCAAATATCCCGCAAAAACCTCCCCAGGTGGCCCCAAAGTGTCCCCACACGTCCCCTTGTCCCCCATGTCCCCAGGGCTGTCCTCACGTGTCCCCCGATGTCCCCAAACACCCCTAAATGCCCCCATAGGGGACCCAAAACGTCCCCAAACGTCCCCATGGTGGCCCCAAAGTGTCCCCACACGTCCCCTTGTCCCCCATGTCCCCAGGGCTGTCCTCACGTGTCCCCCGATGTCCCCAAACACCCCTAAATGCCCCCATAGGGGACCCAAAACGTCCCCAAACGTCCCCATGGTGGCCCCAAAGTGTCCCCACACGTCCCCTTGTCCCCCATGTCCCCAGGGCTGTCCTCACGTGTCCCCCGATGTCCCCAAACACCCCTAAATGCCCCCATGGGGGTCCCCAAATGTCCCCATGCGTCCCCATGGTGGCCCCAAAGCGTCCCCACACGTCCCCTTGTCCCCCAGGGTGTCCTCACGTGTCCCCCAACACCCCTAAACGCCCCCATGGGGGTCCCCAAATGTCCCCAAACGTCCCCATGGTGCCCCCAAAGCGTCCCCACACGTCCCCTGGTCCCCCATGTCCCCAGGGCTGTCCTCACGTGTCCCCCGATGTCCCCAAACACCCCTAAATGCCCCCATAGGGGACCCAAAACGTCCCCAAACGTCCCCATGGTGGCCCCAAAGTGTCCCCACACGTCCCCTTGTCCCCCATGTCCCCAGGGCTGTCCTCACGTGTCCCCCGATGTCCCCAAACACCCCTAAATGCCCCCATGGGGGTCCCCAAATGTCCCCATGCGTCCCCATGGTGGCCCCAAAGCGTCCCCACACGTCCCCTTGTCCCCCAGGGTGTCCTCACGTGTCCCCCAACACCCCTAAACGCCCCCATGGGGGTCCCCAAATGTCCCCAAACGTCCCCATGGTGCCCCCAAAGCGTCCCCACACGTCCCCTGGTCCTCACATGTCCCCAGATGTCCCCAAAACGTCCCCACGCGTCCCCTTGGCCCCAAGGGTGTCCTCGTGTGTCCCCACGTCCCCCCAAACGGCCCCGGGGGTGTCCCCAAGCGTCCCCAAGCGCGTCCCCACCTCGGTGAACTTGTCGGCCACCATGTAGCGGACGCGCCAGGACTTGTCCTCGGCCGCCTGCCGCAGCGTCGGCATCACCAGCCCCTCCAGTTCCTCCTGCGGCAGCAACTGGGCGATGCTGACGCAGGCTTCCACCGCCAACAGCCGCACCGAGTCCTGGCGGAGGGGACGCGGTGACGTAAGCGGCGACGGAAGGGGGGGGGGGACGGGGACGGGAGACACACACGGGGACGTCACCGCCAGGCAGAGGGGACGCGGGGGCGCGGCCGTTACCTGCTCGTCGGAGGCGAGGTTGGAGAACATGGGGATGATCTCGCTCTTGACGTGTTCCAGCTCCAAAACTTTGGCGAATTCACCCAATTTGGAAGCGGCGGCGCGACGGACCATGGGGGTGTCGTCCGAGCAGAGGTTGCGGAAGTATCTGGGGGAGGCGGGGACAACCCTTGGGGACATCGCGAGACCCTCGGGGACATGGCGAGACCCTCGGGGACATGGCGAGATCCTCGGGGATGCGCTATGGGGTCGTTGGAGCAGGCGGTGAACCCCAAAATGGGCCACGGGGGCCAACGTGAAGACCCGAGGTGGATCTAGAGCGGGTTGAGGGACACCAAAGATGGGTTGGGGACACCGGGGATGGCTTGGGGACACCGAGGTTGGGTTGGGGACACGCCACAGGGTCTGCGTCACCAGGCCACGAACCGAAAAAACGGGCCACGGGGCCAACATGAAGAACCTTGGACTGGCCAAGAGCTAGTTGAGGGATGTGAAGGATGGGTTGGGGCCACCAAGGGTGGCTTGGGGCCACCAGGGAGGGGTTGGGGCCACCGGTGACACCTTAGGGACACGCCACAGGGTCTGCGTCACCAGGCCACGAACCGAAAAAATGGGCCCCGGGGCCAACATGAAGAACTTTGGGCTGATCCAGAGTGGCTTGAGGGACACCCAAGTTGGGTTGCGGCCACCAAAGTTGGTTTGGGGCCACCAAAAGTTGGGTCGGGGCCACTGGTGACGCTTTGGGGAGGTGCCGTGGGGTCGCTGGACCAGGCCGCGAACCCCAAAATGAACCACGGGGGTCACTGTGGGCACCCTGGGCTGACCTAGAGCAGCTTGAGGGACGCAAAGGATGGCTTGGGACCACCAAGAGGGGCTTGGGGCCACCAGGGAGGGCTTGGGGCCACCAGGGAGGGCTTGGGGACACATCACGGGGTCACCCCACCAAACCATGAGCCCAATAACAGGCCAAGAGGCCAGCACCAAGACCCTAGGGCCACCTGGAACCGATCTAGAGCCACCATCATTGGCGTGTGGCCACCAGGACCAACTTGGGGCCACCAAGGATGGCTTGAGGCCACCAAGAGATGGCTTGGGGACAACAGGGCCACCTCGGGGACGTACCATGGGGCCACCGCGACCGCGCCACGGGGCAAATAACAGGATAAGGAGCCAACGTGAAGACCCCGGGACCAACCCAAACCAGACCAAGCGCCACCAAAGTTGCCGTGGGGCCACCAGGGACGGCTTGGGGACAACGGGGCCACCGCGGAGGTCACTCACTGTCGCAGCTCGGCCTTGACGGGGCTGGAGACGCGCGGGTAACAGACGCTGAAGAGGCCGCAAGCGGAGGTGCGGGAGGTGAACCAGTCGCCTCCCGCCAGGCGCTTCACCAAGGGGACGAAGTGACCTTCTAGGTCGGGTGGGGTGTGCTCGTGGGACACCGCCCGCAGGGACTCCACCGCCTTGTCCCGCACCACCGTCTCCTCCACGGTGGCCAGGCTCTCCAGGGGGGGCTGGAGGAGGAGACGCGGGGTCACCCCCAAATCCTGACGCCCCCCCCGAGGTCCCTCAGGTCCCCAACGTCACCCCACGAGGAGCCCAACGTCCCCCCAACCAACCCAACGTTCTCCTGAAGAACCCAACGTCCCCCCAGGTCATCTCAATGTCACCCCTGAGGACCCCAATGTCACCCCTGAGGACCCCAACGTCCCCCTTGAGGACCCCAATGTCCCCTCAGGGAGTTGGGGGGGGCTCCAGGGGGTCGCCCCCAAATCCTGACGCCCCCCCCGAGGTCCCTCAGGTCCCCAACGTCACCCCACGAGGAGCCCAACGTCCCCCCAACCAACCCAACGTCCCCCTGAAGAACCCAGCGTCCCCCCAGGTCATCTCAATGTCACCCCTGAGGACCCCAATGTCCCCCTTGAGGACCCCAATGTCCCCTCAGGGAGTTGGGGGGGGGCTCCAGGGGGTCGCCCCCAAATCCTGACGCCCCCCCAAAGGTCCCTCAGGTCCCCAACGTCCACCCAACGTCCCACCACGGAGCCTCAGGTGCCCACAGGGGTGGGACCCAGGCGTCCAGGAGGGGGTCAGGGGGGCACCCAAGGGTCTGGGGAGGGGACCCAAGGGTCAGGGGGGCACCCAGGGGTCCCGGGGGGGGGCGGGGGGGAGGGTCCCTACCAGGAGGCAATGGACAAACTCTGGTCCCCCAACCAGGGCGGTGAAGGTGCCGAGCTGCTCCGCCAACGCCAGCAACACCTCGTCCTCATCGTAGATGGTGTCTGGGACAACGCAGGGGACGCCTCTGTCACCGCCCCCTCCCCCCGGCCTGCCAATCACCCCCCAAGCCCCACCCACCACCCCTAAACCCCCCCCACCCCCCCCCCAACCCCCCACCCCCCCCCCGTTGTGCCGGCAAAGGGGGACGCGTAGGGAGGTGGTTCGGGGGGGGGGCAGGGGGGATTTGGGGGCCCCCCTCAACCCTTGAACCCCCTCCCCCCCCAGGACTCTGGGGACCCCCTGGACCCCTCCCCCCCCGTTACCGGTGAGGAAGGGCAGGAGCTCGCTGCGGGTCCGCTCCACGCCCAGCGCCAGGGCGATGGTCGACAGCTTCTTGATGCTGTTGAGGCGGAGCTGGTAAAGGAAAAAGGGGGGGGGGGGGGGGGGGAAAAAGGGTGAGGAATTGCCCCCCCCCCCCCCCCCCCCGGCAAAATGGGACCCCCCGGGGGGGGAAATCCACCCCCCTGGGGCAAAATGGCCGCCCTGGGGGCAAATAAAAGCTCTCTTAGGGCAAATAAAGCCCCTCCTGGGGGATAAAATGGTCTCCTGGGGGCAAATAACCCCTTTTGGGGCAAATGAAGGCCATCCTGGAGGGGGATCCCACCCCCCCCCGGGGACAAAATGCCCACCCTGGGGGCAAATAATCCCCCTAGGGGCAAATAAAAGCCCTTTGAGGGCAAATAAAACCCCTCCTGGGGGGGAATATCACCACCCTGGGGACAAAATGGCCGCCCTGGGGGTAAATAACACCCCCCCAGGGGCAAATAAAACCCCCATGGGGCCAATAAAAGCCCTTCTGGGGCAAATAAAACCTCTCCTGGCGGGGAATATTACCACCATGGGGTTAAAATGGCCGCCCTGGGGGCAAATAATCCCCCCAAGGGGCAAATAAACCCCCCTTGGGGCAAATAAACCCCCTTTTGCAGGGAGAATCTCAGCCCCTGGGGACAAAATGGCCACCCTGGGGGCAAATAATCCCCTTAGGGGCAAATAAAAGCTCTCTTGGGGCAAATAAAAGCCTCTTTAGCGCAAATAAAACCCCTTTTTGGGGGGAATCTCAGCCCCCCTGGGGACAAAATGGTTGCTGTGGGGGTAAATAACACCCCCCCCAGGGGCAAATAAAAGCCCTCTTGGGGCAAATAAAAGCCCTCCCGGGGGGAATCCCACCCCCCTGGGGACAAAATGACCACCCTAGGGGCAAATAATCCTCCCTTGGGGGAAATAAAACCCCTTTTGGGGCAAATAAAACCTCTCTGAGGGGCAACCCACCCCCCTGGGGACAAAATGGCCGCCCTGGGGGCAAATAACGCCCCCCCCGGGGGCAAATAAATCCCCTTCCGGGGGGAGAAACCCACCCCCTCCGCGATTCAACCTATCAGGAGCCTCGTCTCATGGCTCCGCAGCGCTGCCGCGGCAGAAAGAAGCCCCCTGATTGGCTCCGCAACCACACCCCACCCACCCCCCGACACCTGCTAAGCCACTCCCTCGGCTCCGCCCACGCCGGGCGATACCCAATGGCTGCCGACGCCGAGCCGCCCTCGTGCTCCCATTGGTCGCCGCGGGGTGAGGGAAAGGCAATGCCGCCCCGCCGATAGGGGGCGCCGCGGAGACCCGGGGGGGGGGGGGGGGCTATTCCCCTTAACCCCCTCCCGGACCAATCAGGAGCCGTCTCACAGAATGAATGGGGGCCGCCAACCAACCGGAGCGCGGCTTTCATCCCAACCACCGGCGTGAGGGGGAGCGGGGGGGGGATGAGGAGCCCCCCCCCGCCATGTAACGCCGCTCCCCATTAGCCCGCGCCTGAGGGGGGGGGGGGGGAGAGGAGGCCTCAGCCAATCAGAGCGGCCGTTTCATAGCAGCGCCGCGACGGCCGCCATTAGCGGTAGACACCGGAGCCGCGGCGGGCGATGGCGGCCGGGCCCGGAGACCGAAACCGGGGCCCGGGGAAGCGAAACCGGCTCCGGTAACCGGTACCTGCACGTCCTCGTTGCGGAGTTCGTCGATGAGGACGGCGATAGGGTAAAGCGAATCGTCGCCGTCCGCCGCCGCCATCTTCTCCGCCGCCGCCGCCGCCCCGGCTCTGAGGGGGCAAACGGGGCCGCCCGCCCCGCTCTTGCAGGGTCTCCCGATCGCTCATTGGCCGGCGCTACCCCAACGCCCGCCCCCCTGCTCTTCCCATTGGCCCGGGCGCTGGGGAGCCTCGCCCCTCCCGCCAGCCCCGCCCCCTTGCGGCCCACTCGGCCGCGCCCCCTCCTCGCCGTCTGATTGGGCGGCGCGGCTGAGTGACGGCGCGGGTGGGGCGGGGCGAGGCGTTGCTCGGCAACGCGGCGCCGCCGTCTCGGATGCTGGGGACGAACTGGGACCCGCTGGGGCCAAACTGGGACCCGCTGGGACCCCCCCCGGGGTCAAACTGGGACCCGCTGGGTCATACTGGGACTCACTGGGTCATACTGGGACCCGCTGGGGCCAAACTGGGTCATACCGGGACCCCCTAATCCCATTCCCAGGGCCAAACTGGGTCATACTGGACCCCCCAGGGCCAAACTGGGTCATGCTGGACCGCCCCCCCCCAGGGCCAAACTGGGTCATACTGGAACGCACCCCAGAGCCAAACTGGGATGCACTGGGACCCTCCCAGACCCAAACTGGGTCATACTGGAACCCCCCCCAGGGCCAAACTGGGTCATACTGGAACCCCCCCCCACGGCCAAACTGGGTCATGCTGGAACGCCCCCCAGAGCCAAACTGGGATGCACTGGGACCCCCCACAGCCAAACTGGTTATACTGGGACCCCCCCAGGGCCAAACTGGGTCATGCTGGAACGCCCCCCAGAGCCAAACTGGGATGCACTGGGACCCCCCCAGACCCAAACAGGGTCATACTGGAACGCACCCCAGAGCCAAACTGGGATGCACTGGGACCCCCCAGGGCCAAACTGCGTCATACTGGGACCCCCCCAGACCGAAACTGGGTCATGCTGGAACGCCCCCCAGAGCCAAACTGGGATACGCTGGGACCCCCCACAGCCAAACTAGTCATACTGGGACCCCTCCAGGGCCAAACTGGGTCATACTGGAACCCCCCCCCAGGGCCAAACTGGGTCATGCTGGAACGCCCCCCAGAGCCAAACTGGGATGCACTGGGACCCCCCCCAGGGCCAAACTGGGTCATACTGGGCCCCTCCAGGGCCAAACTGGTCATACTGGGCCCCTCCCCCCAACACCACACTGCCTCCCCCCCCCCATTCCCCAAACTGGTTCCCCTCCCCCAAACCAGTAAAAACCCCCCAAAACCAGGAAAAAAAATAAAAAAAAGGGGGGTGGGGTGGGGAGGGGGGGGAGCCTCGCTAAGCCCCACCCCCAGACCCCACCCATGACATCATCAACAGCCACACCTTTATTTCTAGGGGGCGGAGCCTGGGTGCCCCCCCCCACCCCCCCCAGGACATGAAGTGGGGGGGGGGTGGGGGTGGGGGGCACCCAGGCATTTTGGGAGGGGGGGACGGGGACGGGGGGGGGGGGGGTTGTCACGTGACCCCCCCCACCCATGGGTGCCCCCCCCCCCCTAAACCCTCCCCTTGCTCCTGAGGCGCTGGAGGAGGGTGGGGACGTCCTGCACCCGCTCCCCCCCCTGCCGCCCCGGGGGCTCCGCCATCTTCAGCACCCGCAAACGGGGGGGGGACAAAATGGCCGCCCCCAGCTCCGAGGCCGCCAGCACCTCCAGGGGCTTCTTCTTCGCTTTCTAGAGGGGGGGAAGGGGGGAAAATATGGGGGGGGGACCCCCACCACCCACCCATGGGACCCCCCCCACCCATGGGACCCCCACCCCCACCCATGGGAACCCCCCCCCCATGGGATCAGGGGATCCAGGGATCTGGGGGGGAACCCCCCCCCCCCAAAAAGGGCCCCGGGGGAGTTGCGGGGGGGCCCCCCAGGAGTGGGGGGGGGGGGGGCACCCAAGGATTGGGGGGGGCACCCAGGGGTGCAGGGGGGCATCCAGGGGGTTGGGGGAGGGGGGGACCCAGGGGTTTTGGGGGCACCCAAGGATTTTGGGGGGACCCAGGGGTCTGGGGGGGGGGCACCCATGGGTGCAGGGGGGGGGACCCAGGGGTCTGGGGGGCGCCCAGGGGATTGGGGGGGCACCCATGGGTGCAGGGGGAGGGACCCAGGGGTCTGGGGGGGCACCCAGGGTGTTTCGGGGGAGGGGGCACCCAGGGGGTTTGGGGGGTCCCCCATGGGTTTGGGGGGGGGGCACCCATGGGTGGGGGCGTACCATGATGTTGGGCAGGGTGGCGTAGCGCGGCTCGTTGAGGCGCAGGTCGGCCGTCAGCACGGCCGGCAGCCGCAGCCGCAGCGTCTCCAGGCCCCCGTCCACCTCCCGCTCCACCCGCACCGCCCCCTCCGCCAGCTCCACCCGCGAGGCGAAGGTCCCCTGCGGACCAGTAAGCGCGGGGGGCCTCCCAGTAGGCACTGGGAGCGGCCCCCCACCCCAGCACCCCCCCCCCAGTGTCCCATCTGCCTCCGTTCCTATGTGAATCTGGACCCCCGCTATCCCAGCATGCACTGGGACCCTCCCCATAGGAACTGCGACCCTCCCAGTAGCCACTGGGACCCTCCCAGTATGCACTGGGATCATCCCAGTATGCACTGGGAGCGCCCCACCACCCCAGCACCCCCCCCCAGTGTCCCATCTGCCTCCGTTCCTATGTGAATCTGGACCCCCGCTATCCCAGCATGCACTGGGACCCTCCCCATAGGAACTGCGACCCTCCCAGTAGCCACTGGGACCCTCCCAGTATGCACTGGGATCATCCCAGTATGCACTGGGAGCGCCCCACCACCCCAGCACCCCCTCCAGTGTCCCATCTGCCTCCGTTCCTATGTGAATCTGGACCCCCGCTATCCCAGCATGCACTGGGACCCTCCCAGTATGAATTGGGACCCTCCCAGTATGCACTGGGATCATCCCAGTATGCACTGGGAGCGGCCCACCACCCCAGCACCCCCCCCCAGTGTCCCATCTGCCTCCGTTCCTATGTGAATCTGGACCCCCGCTATCCCAGCATGCACTGGGACCCTCCCAGAATGAATTGGGACCCTCCCAGTAACCACTGGGATCATTACAGTATAAACTAGGATCCTCCCAGTATGAACTAGGGCCTTCCCAGTATGAAGTGGGGCCTCCCAGTAAGGACTGGGGTCCTCCCAGTATGAACTGAGCCCTCCCAGTAAGCACTGGGGTCCTCCCAGTATGAACTGAGCCCTCCCAGTAAGCACTGAGGTCCTCCCAGTATGAACTGAGCCCTCCCAGTAAGCACTGGGGCCCTCCCAGTATGAACTGAGCCCTCCCAGTAAGCACTGGGGCCCTCCCAGTATGAACTGAGCCCTCCCAGTAAGCACTGGGGTCCTCCCAGTATGAACTGAGCCCTCCCAGTAAGCACTGGGGTCCTCCCAGTATGAACTGAGCCCTCCCAGTAAGCACTAGGGTCCTCCCAGTAAGCACTGGGGCTCTCCCAGTAAGCACTGGGGTCCTCCCAGTATGAACTGAGCCCTCCCAGTAAGCACTGGGGTCCTCCCAGTATGAACTGAGCCCTCCCAGTAAGCACTGAGGTCCTCCCAGTATGAACTGAGCCCTCCCAGTAAGCACTGGGGTCCTCCCAGTATGAACTGAGCCCTCCCAGTAAGCACTGGGGCTCTCCCAGTAAGCACTGGGGTCCTCCCAGTATGAACTGAGCCCTCCCAGTATGCCTTGGGGCCTCCCAATAAGCACTGGAACCTTCCCAGTATGAACTAGGGTCCTCCCAGTAAGCACTGGGGCCCTCCCAGTATGAACCACCCCGCTCCACTCCGCCCCGCCCCCATGATCCCATCATCCCCTGCGGTGAGGCGGGGCTATCCCATCCCCCCCGGGGCAGGGGGCGGGGCAGGGGCGGGGCAGGGGGCGGGGCTTACCTGGGGCCAGTCCAACATGGCGGCCAGGAGCTGCCCCGTCTGGTTGCAGTCATCGTCGATGGCCTGGGGGGGGCACAGAGGGGCTATAGGGGGGGTATAGGCGCTATAGGGGGGTATGGGGGGCTATAGGGGGGTATGGGGGGGTATAGGGGGGCTATAGGGGGGTATGGGGGCTATAGGGGGTATGGGGGGGTATAGGGGGGTATAGGGGGGTATGGGGGGTATAGGGGCTATAGGGGCTATGGCGGGGGTATAGGGGGGCACAGAGGGGCTATAGGGGGGTATAGGCGCTATAGGGGGGTATGGGGGGCTATAGGGGGGTATGGGGGGGTATAGGGGGTATGGGGGCTATAGGGGGGTATGGGGGGTATAGGGGGGTATAGGGGGGTATGGGGGGGTATAGGGGCTATAGGGGCTATGGCGGGGGTATAGGGGGGCACAGAGGGGCTATGGGGGGGTATAGGGGCTATAGAGGGGGGTATAGGGGGCTATAGGGGGGTTATAGGGGCTATAGGGGGGTATGGGGGCTATAGGGGGGTATGGGGGGTATAGGGGCTATAGGGGGTATGGGGGGCTATAGGGGGTATGGGGGCTATAGGGGGCTATGGGGGCTATAGGGGGCTATAGGGGGCTATAGGGGCTATGGGGGGGTATAGGGGTGTATGGGGGGTATAGGGGCTATAGGGGGGTATAGGGGGCTATGGGGGGTATAGGGGGCTATAGGGGGCTATAGGGGGGTATGGGGGCTATAGGGGGGTATAGGGGCTATGGGGGGGTATAGGGGGCTATAGGGGGGCTATAGGGGGGTATAGGGGCTATAGGGGGGTATGGGGGCTATAGGGGGGTATAGGGGGGTGGGGGGTATGGGGGGCTATAGGGGGCTGTAGGGGGGCTATAGGGGCTATGGGGGGGTATAGGGGCTATAGGGGGGCTATAAGGGTATAGGGGGCTATGGGGGGTATAGGGGGTCTATAGGGGCTATGGGGGGTATAGGGGGCTATAGGGTCTATGGGGGGTATAGGGGCTATAGGGGGGCTATAGGGGGCTATGGGGGGTATAGGGGGGCTATGGGGGTATAGGGGACTATGGGGGCCTATAGGGGGCTAGGGGGCTATAGGGGGCCTATAGGGGGGGTATAGGGTCTATAGGGGACATGGGACACCCCACACACACACCCAGGCCCTATGGGGGCTATAGGGGAGCCTATAGGGGATGTGGAACCCCCACACCCCCCCCCCGGGCCCTATGGGGGCTATAGGGGAGCCTATAGGGGATGTGGAACCCCCACACCCCCCCCCCGGGCCCTATGGGGGCTATAGGGGAGCCTATAGGGGACATGGGACCCCCACCAGATGGGGGCTTTGTAGGGGCTCCATAGGGGCTCTGTAGGGGATCCATAGGGGGACTATGGGGGCTCCATAGGGGCTCTGTAGGGGCACTACAGGGGCGCTATAGGGGACCGGGGGGCTCCATAGCGGCACTATAGGGACTCCATAGAGCTATATAGGAGCACTATAGGAGCTCCATAGGGCTCTATAGGGGTCCATAGGGCTCCATAAGGGCTCCATAGGGGTCTATAGGGGCTCCATAGGGGTCTATAGCGCTCCATAGGGGCTCCATAGGGGTCCATAGGGGCACTATAGGGGTCCATAGGGGCTCTATACGGGTCCATAGGGGTCTATAGGGGCTCCATAGGGCTCCATAGGGGCTCTATAGGGGTCCATAGGGGCTCTATACAGGCCCATAGGGGTCTATAGGAGCTCCATAGGGCTCCATAGGGGCTCTATAGGGGTCCATAGGGGCACTATAAGGCTCCATAGGGGCTCTATACGGGTCCATAGGGGTCTATAGGGGCTCCATAGGGCTCCATAGGGGCTCTATACGGGTCCATAGGGGTCTATAGGAGCTCCATAGGGCTCCATAGGGGCTCTATAGGGGTCCATAGGGGCACTATAAGGCTCCATAGGGGCTCTATACGGGTCCATAGGGGTCCATAGGGGTCTATAGGGGCTCCATAGGGCTCCATAGGGGCTCTATAGGGGTCCATAGGGGCTCTATATGGGTCCATAGGGGTCTATAGGAGCTCCATAGGGCTCTATAGGGGTCCATAGGGGCTCTATATGGGTCCATAGGGGCCCATAGGGGTCTATAGGGGCTCCATAGGGGTCCATAGGGGCTCCATAAGGCTCCATAGGGGCTCTATAGGGGTCTATAGGGGTCTATAGGGGTCCATAGGGGTCCATAGGGGTCTATAGGGGCTCTGTAGGGGTCCATAGGGGTCTATAGGGGCTCCATACGGGCGCTCACCTGCTTGCCCAGCAGCACCAGTCCGGGCTGCAGCCGCCCCACCAGCGCCGCCAGCGCCGCCGCCGCCTCCCGGGGGCCCAGCGCCGCCCCCTCCCCCACCTCCACCAGCACCCCCCGGTCGGCCCCCAGCGCCAGCGCCGTGCGCAGGGTGTCCTGGGGGGGAGGGGAGCTGCCCTCACCCCGCCCTATAGGGGACCCCCATAGGGGACCCCCCGCAGGGACCCCCCAACCCCCTATAGGGCACCCAGGACCCCCCCCACCCCTATAGGGGACCCCCCATAGGGACCCCCCAACCCCCTATAGGGCACCCAGGGCCCCCCACCCCTATAGGGGACCCCCATAGGGACCCCCAACCCCCTATAGGGCACCCAGGGCCCCCCCACCCCTATAGGGGACCCCCCATAGGGACCCCCCAACCCCCTATAGGGCACCCAGGGCCCCCCACCCCCATAGGGGACCCCCCGCAGGGACCCCCCAACCCCCTATAGGGCACCCAGGGCCCCGCCCACCCCTATAGGGGACCCCCCATAGGGACCCCCCAACCCCCTATAGGGCACCCAGGACCCCCCCACCCCTATAGGGGACCCCCCATAGGGACCCCCCAACCCCCTATAGGGCACCCAGGGCCCCCCACCCCTATAGGGGACCCCCGCAGGGACCCCCCAACCCCCTATAGGCCACCCAGGGCCCCCCCACCCCTATAGGGGACCCCCATAGGGACCCCCCAACCCCCTATAGGGCACCCAGGGCCCCCCCACCCCTATAGGGGACCCCCCATAGGGACCCCCCAACCCCCTATAGGGCACCCAGGACCCCCCACCCCTATAGGGGACCCCCCGCAGGGACCCCCCAACCCCCTATAGGGCACCCAGGGCCCCCCCACCCCTATAGGGGACCCCCCATAGGGACCCCCCAACCCCCTATAGGGCACCCAGGACCCCGCCCACCCCTATAGGGGACCCCCATAGGGACCCCCAACCCCCTATAGGGCACCCAGGACCCCCCACCCCTATAGGGGACCCCCCATAGGGACCCCCCAACCCCCTATAGGGCACCCAAGCGTCCACAAAATGGAGCCCAGGGGGGGAATGGAGGCGTTTGGGGGCCACCCAGGGGATTTGGTGGCCACCCATAGGATTCGGGGGCCACCCATGGGATTCAGGGGCCACCCATGGGATTTGGTGGCCACCCAGGGGATTTGGGAGCCACCCATGGGATTCGGGGGCCACCCATGGGATTTGGAGGCCACCCAGGGGATTTGGTGGCCACCCATGGGAAATAGTGGCCACCTATAGGATTTGGAGGCCACGCAGGGGATTTGGGAGCCACCCATGGGATTTGGTGGCCACCCAGGGGATTCGGGGGCACCCAAATATTGGGCCCAAGCGTCCTGAAAATGGAGCCCAGGTGGGGAACGGAGGCGTTTGGGGGCCACCCATGGGATTTGGTGGCCACCCATGGGAAATAGTGGCCACCTATAGGATTTGAAGGCCACGCAGGGGATTTGGGAGCCACCCATGGGATTTGGTGGCCACCCATAGGATTTGGAGGCCACCCATGGGATTTGGTGGCCACCCATGGGATTTGGGAGCCACCCAGGGGATTTGGAGGCCACCCATGGGATTTGGAGGCCACCCAGGGGATTTGGTGGCCACCCAGGGGATTCGGGGGCACCCAAATATTGGGCCCAAGCGTCCTGAAAATGGAGCCCGGGGGGGGGGAACGGAGGCGTTTGGGGGCCACCCATGGGATTTGGTGGCCACCCATGGGAAATAGTGGCCACCTATAGGATTTGGAGGCCACGCAGGGGATTTGGGAGCCACCCATGGGATTTGGTGGCCACCCATAGGATTTGGAGGCCACCCATGGGATTTGGTGGCCACCCATGGGATTTGGGAGCCACCCAGGGGATTTGGAGGCCACCCAGGGGATTCGGGGGCCACCCTGGGGTTTCGGGGGCACCCAAATATTGGGCCCAAGCGTCCTGAAAATGGAGCCCGGGGGGGGGGAACGGAGGCGTTTGGGGGCCACCCATGGGATTTGGTGGCCACCCATGGGATTTGGTGGCCACCCATAGGATTTGGAGGCCACCCATGGGATTTGGTGGCCACCCATGGGATTTGGAGGCCACCCATGGGATTTGGTGGCCACCCGTGGGATTTGGTGGCCACCCCCGGGATGCGGGGGCCCCGGGACGCGGGCGCTGACCTGGCAGAGGCGGGTGCCGACGCTGGCGGCGATGACCTCAGCGGCGGCGCCGCGCTCCCGCAGCCGCACGGCCTCCTCCAGGGCGATCTCGCAGAAGGGGTTCAGCGAGTGCTTCACCCCCTGCGTCTGCACCCCGCCGCCCCCCGCCGCCACCCGCACCTGGGGGGGCACCCATGGGGGGGGGGGGGCACCCGGGGGGGCGGGCACCCGGGGGTGGGGGGGGGGCACCCGGGGGTGGGGGGGGGGGCAGGGTTTTGGGGGGTCCCAGGGGGTGGGGGGGACCCGAACCCCTGCGTCCCCCCAAACCCCCCGCACCCAATGGAAAGGAGCCGGGATTTGGGGGGGGCACCCATGGGTGGGGGGGGGGCAGGGTTTTGGGGGTCCCAAGGGTGGGGGGGGGGCACCCAGGGGTTCAGGTCCCCCCCCAAACCCCCCCGCACCCAATGGAAAGGAGCCGGGATTTGGGGGGGCACCCATGGGTGGGGGGCACCCAGGGGTGGGGGGTCCCAGGGGTGGGGGGGGCACCCATGGGTGGGGGCACCCAGGGGTGGGGGGTCCCAGGGGTGGGGGGGGCACCCGGGGGTGGGGGGGGCAGGGTTTTGGGGGTCCCAGGGGGTTGGGGGGGGGACGGGGACACGGAGGGTTTTGGGGGGAATCCCGGGATTTCGGGGTCCCGCAGGGTGCGGGGGGTCCCCGGGACTGGGGGGGTCCCCGGGATTGGGGGGGGTCCCCGGGATTGGGGGGATCCCCGGGATTTGGGGGTTCCCCCCCCTCGCGCCCACCTTCACGGCGTAGCCGATGACCCGCTTCACCCCCACCAGCACCCGCAGCGCCGCCATGGCTGCCCGGCCACGCCCACTGCCCCGCCCCCCGCCACGCCCACTGCCCCGCCTCCCCCCCCCGCGCTGGCCGCACGCCACTCCCCGCCCCTTCCGCCCAATCAACGCGCAGGGGGCGGGGCTTGAGGGGGGGGGAGCGTCCCGCCAAAACCCCTGCGAGCCCCCAAATTCCCGCGTTTCCCCCCAAAATCCTGCGCCCCCCCAACTCCTGGGACCCCCCAAACCCCTGGGACCCCCCCAAATCCCTGCCCCCCCAATTCCTGGGGTCCCCCCTAAATCCTGGGTCCCCCCAAATTCCTGGGACCCCCCAAACCCCTGCCCCCCCCAATTCCTGGGGTCCCCCCAAATCCTGGGTCTCCCCCAAAACCCCTGGGTCCCCCCAAATTCCTGGGACCCCCCAAATCCCTGCCCCCCCCCAATTCCTGGAGTCCCCCCAAATCCTGGGGTCCCCCCAAATCCCTGGGTCCCCCCAAATTCTTGGAGTCCCCCCAAAACCCCTGGGTCCCCCCAAATCCCTGCCCCCCCCAATTCCTGGGGTCCCCCCTAAATCCTGGGTCCCCCCAAAACCCCTGGGACCCCCCCCAAATCCTGGGGTCCCCCCCAAATTCCTGGGGACCCCCCAAATTCATGGGGTCCCCCCAAATCCTGGGGTCCCCCCAAACCCCTGGGTCCCCCCAAATTCATGGGGTCCCCCCCAAATTCCTGGGTCCCCCCCAAATCCTGGGGTCCCCCCCAACACCCTGGGGCCCCCCAAATTCTTGGGGTCCCCCCAAATTCCTGGGTCCCCCCAAATCCTGCCCCCCCAACACCCTGGGGCCCCCCAAATTCTCGGGGTCCCCCCAAATCCTGGGGTCCCCCCCAAATCCTGCCCCCCCCAACACCCTGGGGCCCCCCAAATTCTCGGGGTCCCCCCATATTCCTGGGTCCCCCCCAAATCCTGCCCCCCCCAACACCCTGGGGCCCCCCAAATTCTCGGGGTCCCCCCCATATTCCTGGGTCCCCCCAAAACCCCTGGGCCCCCCCCCCCAAATCCCTCCCCCCCCCCCCCCCAATTCCCGGGGTCCCCCCCGACCCCCAACCGACCCCCAAACTCTACAAAAACCCCCACTTTATTCCCATTAACATTGAAAGGGGGGGGGGGAGGGGTAATAAATAGGGGGGTGGGGGGGTGGGGGAGGGGGGTAAGGAGGTGGGGGGGCCCCCGGGGTTTCGGGGGGCCCCGGGGGGGGCGGGGGGGTCAGGTCCGGCAGCAGAGGCCGCAGCCCCGGTTGCGGCAGCAGTTGCAGCAATAGGAGCAGAGGGGGAAATGGGAGCCGTGGCGGCGGCGGCGGATTTGGGGGGCTGGGGGGAGGGGAGGGGTTAAGGGGGGGGTGGGGTCCCCCGAAATGTTTGGGGGAACCCTCCCCCCTCCCCAAACCCCTGGGATTCCCCCCCAAATTCTGGGTCCCCCCCCCCCCCAAAACCCTGGGACCCCCCCCAAATTCTGGGTCCCCCCCAAATTCTGGGTCCCCCCCCAAACCCCTGCGTCCCCCCCAAAATTCTGGGGTCCCCCCAAATCCCTGGGACCCCCCAAATTCTGGGTCCCCCCAAATTCTGGGTCCCCCCCAAACCCCTGCGTCCCCCCCAAAATTCTGGGGTCCCCCCCAAATCCCTGGGACCCCCCCAAATCCCTGGGGCCCCCCCAAAATTCTGGGGCCCCCCCAAATCCCTGGGTGCCCCCCAAACTTTCGGGTCCCCCCCAAACCCCTGGGTCCCCCCCAAAACCCTGGGATCCCCCAAATCCCTGGGGCCCCCCCTAAAATTCTGGGCCCCCCCCAAATTCCAGGGCCCCCCCCAAATCCCTGGGGCCCCCCCAAAATTCTGGGTCCCCCCAAATCCCTGGGAGCCCCCAAAACCCTGGGTCCCCCCAAAATTCTGGGGCCCCCCAAATCCCTGGGACCCCCCCAAAACCCTGGGACCCCCAAATCCCTGGGTCCCCCCCAAACTTTCGGGTCCCCCCCAAATTCCAGGGTCCCCCCCAAAACCCCTGGGACCCCCCAAAACCCCTGCCCCCCCGCCCCTCACCTGCCCATCCCCCACCAGGTTTTGGGGTGTCGCCGTCAGCGGAGCCTCGAAAGGGACCAAAATCTGGGGGGGGGGGGGGGGGGGAAACAGGGGTGAGGGACACCCCCCCCCCCCGGGACCCCCCAAATCTTGGGACCCCCCCCAAATCCCCCTGGGGGGGGAGAGGGGAGGGGAGGGGAGGGGGTGTCTCTCACCTGCCCATCCCCCATCCGGGCCGGGGCCTTGGGGTCCAGCGAGGCCGCGGGGGGCAGCAGGGCCTGGGGGGGAGGGGAAAAGGGGGGGGGGGTGATGCCCTGAACCCCTGGGTGCCCCCCAAAATCCCTGTGCCCCCCCAAACCCCTGGGTGCCCCCCCCAAATCCCTGGGTCCCCCTAAAACCTTGGGTCCCCCTCAAAACCCTGTGCCCCTCCCCCAACCCCGGGGTCCCCCCAAACTTTCGGGTCCCCCCCAAATCCCTGGGTCCCCCCAAACTCCTGGGTCCCCCCAAATCCCTGTGCCCCCCCCAAAACCCCTGGGTCCCCCCAAACCCCGGGGTCCCCCCAAACTTTGCCCCCCCCCAAATCCCTGTGCCCCTCCCCCAACCCCAGGGTCCCCCCCCAAACCCCGGGGTCCCCCCAAACTTTCGGGTCCCCCCCAAACCCCGGGGTCCCCCCAAACTTTCGCCCCCCCCCCTCACCGCGTTCCCTCTCCCCGCCACCAGGAGGAGGAGGAGGAGGAGGAGGAGGAAGGAGCCGATGACGTTGCCGATGACGCCGCTCGCCGCCATCCCGTCACTGCCAGGGGAGCCGCCACCTCCGGCCCCATTTATCCCCCATCCCCCCCCCCCATCCCCCCTTTCCCCGAAGGGGCCGCCCCCCCCCCCCCCCCCCCCCCCCCCCCCGGGACCTTTCCGGGCCCTGACCCGGCTTTGGGTGGAAAAAAGCCAAGTTTGGGGCTCGTACCGGTTTCTCCGGGGGGGAGGGGGGGGGGACCCCGGCGTCCAGGACCCCCCTCCCCCCACCATAGGGGTCCCAGGCATCCAGGACCCCCCCCCATCCCCCATAGGGGACCCCCCTATAGGGGACCCTGGCATCCAGGGACATCCCCCCGCCCCCATCCCCCCTATAGGGGACCCCGGTGTCCTGGGACCCCCCCCCCCCATAGGGCACCCAGGCGTCCAGGACCCCCCATCCCCCCCAGACCCCCCCCCCCCCTATAGGGCACCCAGGCGTCCAGGACCCCCCATCCCCCCTATAGGGGACCCCGGTGTCCTGGGACACCCCTCCCTCCCCCTATAGGGCACCCAGACATCTGGGACCCCCCCCCATCCCCCCCCCCAGGCCCCTCCCTTCTATAGGGGTCCCAGGCATCCAGGACCCCTCCCCCCCCCATAGGGCACCCAGACATCTGGGACCCCCCCATCCCCCCCCAGGCCCCTCCCTTCTATAGGGGTCCCAGGCATCCAGGACCCCTCCCCTCCCCCCTATAGGGCACCCAGGCATCCAGGGACCCCCCTTCCCCCTATAGGGGACCTCAGTGTCCTTGGACCCCCCCTCCCCCTATAGGGGTCCCGGGCATCCAGGACCCCCCCAAGCCCCATAGGGGACCCCCTATAGGGGACCCAGGTGTCTGGGACCCCCCCTCCCCCCCAGGACCCCTCCCCTCCCCCTATAGGGGACCCAGGTGTCCGGGACCCCCCCTCCCCCCCCCAGGACCCCTCCCCTCCCCCCTATAGGGGACCCAGGTGTCCGGGACCCCCCCTCCCCCCCAGGACCCTCCCCTCCCCCCCCATAGGGGACCCCAGTGTCCTGGGCCCCCCTCCCCCCCCCAGGGCCCAGCCCCCCCCGTCCCCTCCCCCGCTGGCAAGGGGACGCAGGCGTCCGGGTGCCGCCGGCCGTGTTTGCTGTCCCCTCCCCGAGGTCACCCCCGGGCCAGACCGACAGGCGCCACCGCGGGGACACCGGGGACACCGGGGGGGGGGGGGGGACACACACACGGGGACGGTGGCCTTGGGGGACGGCGGTGGCTTTGGGGTGGCAGCGGTGGCGGCAGCGGCGGTGACGGAGGCAGCGGTGGGGTAGCGATGGTGGCGGTGACGGTGGCACCGATGGTGACAGTGACACGGATGGTGCCACCGATGGTGACAGTGACGGTGACAGAGCGATGTGGTAGTGATGGTGGCAGCGGTGGTGACAGTGACGGTGGCACCAATGGTGACAGTGGCAGCGATGGTGGCACTGACGGTGACAGAGCGGTGTGGTAGTGATGGTGGCGGTGACGGTGGCACCAATGGTGACAGTGACAGCGATGGTGGCCCTGAGGGTGACAGTGATGGTGACAGAGAGATGTGGTAGTGATGGTGGCGGTGACAGTGGCACCAATGGTGACAGTGACGGTGATGGTGGCCCTGAGGGTGACAGTGACAGAACGATGTGGTAGCGATGGTGGCGGTGGTGGTGCCACCAATGGTGACAGTGACGGTGACAGAGACATGTGGTAGTGATGGTGGCAGTGGTGGTGGCACCAATGGTGACAGTGACAGTGATGGTGGCACTGAGGGTGACAGTGATGGTGACAGAGCGATGTGGTAGCGATGGTGGCGGTGACGGTGGCACCAATGGTGACAGTGACAGTGGCACTGATGGTGACAGTGACGGTGACAGAGCGATGTGGTAGTGATGGTGGCGGTGACGGTGGCACCGATGGTGACAGTGACAGTGATGGTGGCCCTGAGGGTGACAGAGTGATATGGTAGCAATGGTGGCAGTGGTGGTGGCACCAATGGTGACAGTGACGGTGACAGAGCGATGTGGGAGCGATGGTGGCAGTGGTGGTGGCACCGATGGTGACAGTGACAGTGATGGTGCCACCAATGGTGACAGTGACGGTGACAGAGAGATGTGGTAGTGATGGTGGCAGTGATGGTGGCAGTGACGGTGACAGTGACAGCGATGGTGGCACTGAGGGTGACAGTGATGGTGACAGTGATGTGGTAGCAACGGTGGCAGTGGTGGTGGCACCAATGGTGACGGTGACAGTGACAGTGACGGTGCCACCAATGGTGACAGTGACGGTGACAGAGCGATGTGGTAGCGATGGTGGCAGTGGTGGTGGCAGTGACGGTGGCACCAATGGTGACAGTGATGGTGGCCCTGAGGGTGACAGTGATGGTGGCAGCGATAGTGGCACTGACGTGACAGTGACGGTGGCACTGATGATGGCAGCGATGGCGACAGTGATGTGGTACCGATGGTGACACTGACAGCGAAGGTGACACCGATGGTGGCACTAACGGTGGCCCCGATGGTGACGGTGACATCGACGGTGGCCCCAATGGTGGCAGCAAAGGTGACAGTGACAGTGAAAGTGACACCGACAGTGACTGTGACACCGGCGGTGACCCCGATGGTGACAGTGACAGCGAAGGTGACACCGACACAGATGGTGACAGCAATAGTGGCCCTGATGGTGACGGTGACAGTGATGGTGACACCGATGGTGGCCCTGATGGTGACAGTGACACCGATGGTGGCCCCGGTGGTGGTGATGGTGACAGCGAAGGTGACACTGATGGTGACACGAATGGTGGCCCTGATAGTGACAGTGACAGGGAAAGTGACCCCGATGGTGACGGTGACACCGATGGTGGCCCTGATGGTGGCCCCAGTGGTGACGGTGACAGCAAAGGTGACGGCGACACCAGTGGTGACACCGATGGTGGCCCTGGTGACAGGAAAGGTGACACCAATGGTGGCCCTGATGGTGGCCGCAGTGGTGACAGCGACACCGGTGGTGGCCGTGGTGGTGACGGTGACAGGGAAGGTGACAGCGATGGTGACGGTGACACCGGTGGTGGCCGTGGTGGTGACGGTGACAAGGGAAGGTGACACTGATGGTGACGGTGACACCGGTGGTGGCCCCCGGTGGTGACGGTGACACCGATGGTGACAGTGACACTGGTGGTGGCCCCCGGTGGTGACGGTGACAGGGACGGTGACACCGCGGGTGCCGGTGGCCCGGGGGGGGGGGGGGAGGGGCCGGCAGCCGCGTCGCTGATGCGGGGGCCGGCGCCAGTTGCGACACGGGGGGCGGCAGCCAGGCGGCCCCGCCCTTGGGGGGGGGGAGGGGCGGGGCCAAGGCCACGCCAGGGTCCCCTGGGGGTCAGAGGTCACCCGCCCCCCCCCCACCCCCCAACCACCAACATTTCGCTCCTTTTCCTTCCCCCCCCCCCCCCTTTTTGGCTTCCAGGGCGGCTCCTCCCCTCCCCCACCCCCCCGCGGCCCCTCCCCCCCCCAAAAAACCGGCGCGAAAAATCGGGGGGGGGGGGAGGAGGGGGGATGCCCCTCCCCCACCCGGACGGTACAAAACAATAATTAATTACAATAACGTTAATTACAAAGGGGTGGGGGGAGGGGTGGGGGAGGGGCGGCCCCTCCCCCGCTCGCTTTGATTTGGGGGGGGGAAGGGAGAGGGGGAGGGGATGGGGGGGGGGACCCCGGCATCCGGGTGGGGAAGGTGGGGGAGGGGAGGGGGGATGGGTGTGGCCCCAGGGTGGGGGAGGGGTCCCCGAGGTGGGGGAGGGGATCCCCATGGGTGGCCTCAAGGTGGGCGTGGCCTTTGGGGACGGGGGATGGAGCGGGGGGGGAGGGGACGTCCCGACCCCCCGAGGGGCCTTCCCCGGGGTGGGGGAGGGGGTGCCCCCAAGGTGGGGGAGGGGCTCCCCCCGGGGTGACCCCAAGGTGGGGGAGGGGCGGGGATGTCCGAAAGGAGGCGGGGGGAGGGGGGGTCCCCATCTGATGGCCCGCCGGGATGACGGGGGGGGGGGGGGGGATGGGGGGGGTGTGTGTCCCCGAGGTGGGGGAGGGGCGTCCGCCCCTCCCCCCCGTCACTGGGGGGTGCCCTCGGGGGCCCCCTCCAGCCCCCGCTGCTGGAGCTGCGCCCGCAGCACCGCGTTCTCGCTCTTCAGCTCCTCCATCTGCGGGCGAGGGGGGCGGGGTCAGGGGCGGGGCCTCGCCGGGGGGGGCGGGGCCTCGCCCAAGGGAAGGGTGTGGCCTCCCCGGGGGCTGGGCCTCGCAAGGGAGGGCGGGGCCTCACACACACACCCCCCCCCCGCCATGTGTATCCCACTGGATGGGATGCATTCATTGCATAGGGAGGCGTGGCTTGGGAGGGGGCGTGGCTTGGGAGAAGGGGCGTGGCCTGCAGGGGTGCGGCTTTGTGGGGGGTGTGGCTTCTGGAGAGGGTGTGGTCTCGCTGTGAGGGGTGCGGCCTAAGAGTGGGGGGGGGGTGGCCTCAGGGGGCGGGTTCTACCCAGTGGGCGTGGTCAGGCAGGGGACAGGGCTTCGAGGAGCCACAGCCTGGAAGCACTGAGTGGGCGTGGCCTAGCAATGAGTGGGCGTGACCAACAGGCTGTGGGCGTGGCCAGCAGCCTCGTGGGTGTGGCCCGTGGCCTTGTGGGCGTGGCCAAGGCAGGGTTTGTGTCTTCCAACAGCAGCGGCCAGCCCTGAATCAGCGGGGAGGGGCGTGGCCTGTTGGCAGGTGGGCGTGGTGCGTGGCGAGCGGGCGTGGCCTGTGGCGAGTGGGCGTGGCCAGGCGGGGGTCGAGGCTTCCCGGAGCAGCTTGTCGCGCTCCCAGGCCCCGGGGGGGTGCGATGGGGTGGGGGGTGGAGGGGGCGTGGCTTGGCTCTGTGTGGGCGTGGCCGGGGGGCGTGGCCGGGGGGGGCGTGGCACCTGCTGGCGGAGGAGGTCGTTGTCCATCTGCAGGCGCTCGGCCTCCTTGAAGGTCTCCTGCAGGCGCTGGTTGCTCTGGCGCAGCTCCCGCACGTAGTCGCAGGCTTTGGACAGGATCCCCCCTTTGCTCTGCCGCGGGACCCCCAGCGTCAGCCCGGACCCCCAAAACCAGGCCGGACCCCCAAAACCAGCCCGGACCCCCCCAAAACCAGCCGGGACCCCCAGCATCAGCCGCGGGACCCCCAGCGTCAGCCCGGACCCCCAAAACCAGCCCGGACCCCCCCAAAACCAGCCCGGACCCCCAGCATCAGCCACGGGACCCCCAGCGTCAGCCCGGACCCCCAAAACCAGCCCGGACCCCCCCAAAACCAGCCGGGACCCCCCCAAAACCAGCCCGGACCCCCAGCATCAGCCGTGGGCCCCCCAGCGTCAGCCCGGACCCCCAAAACCAGGCCGGAGCCCCCAAAACCAGCCCGGACCCCCAGCATCAGCCGTGGGACCCCCAGCGTCAGCCCGGACCCCCAAAACCAGGCCGGACCCCCCAAAACCAGCCCGGACCCCCAGCGTCAGCCCGGACCCCCCAACACCAGCCCGGACCCCCCAAAACCAGCCGGGACCCCCCCAAAACCAGCCGGGACCCCCAGCATCAGCTGGGACCCCCAAAACCAGCCAGGACCCCCAAAACCCAGCCAGGGACCCCAAAACCACCTGGGGACCCCAAAACCCACCTGGGGACCCCCCCAAAACCACCTGGGGACCCCCCGAAACCCAGCCGGGGACCCCAAAACCTCCCCAAGGACCCCTCCTGACCCCTAGGACCCCCCTGGGACCTCCAGGGTCCCTCTGAGCCCCCCAGCCCCCCCGGGACCCCCATTTCTCCCCAAGACCCCCAGGACCCTTCCAGAACCCCCCAACCACCCCCAAACCCCTTCAGGACCCCCCAAACCCTCCCAGGACCCCCCAACCCCCCTAGGACCCCTCTAGAACCCCCCAAATCCCCCCAGGACCCCCCAAAACCCCTCCAGGACCCCCAGGACCCCCCAAACCCCCCAGAACCCCCCGGACCCCAAAACCCCTCCAGGACCCCCCCCCCCCCCAGGACCCCTCTAGAACCCCCCAACCCCCCCCCGGACCCCCCAAACCCCCCAGGACACCTCTAGGACCCCCCAAAACCCCTCCAGGACCCCCCAGGACCCCCCAACCCCCCCAAACCCCCCAGGACCCCCCAAGACCCCCAAACCCCCAGGACCCCCCAACCCCCCCAGGACCCCCCAAGACCCCCCAAACCCCCCAAACCCCTCCAGGACCCCTCTAGAAACCCCCAAACCCCCCAGGACACCTCTAGGACCCCCCAACCCCCCCCCCCCCAGACCCCCAAAACCCCTTCAGGACCCCCCAGGACCCCCCAACCCCCCCAAAAACCCCTCCAGGACCCCCCCAGGACCACTCTAGAACCCCCCAAACCCCCCAGACCCCCCAACCCCCCACAGGACCCCCCAGGACCCCCAACGCCCCCAAACCCCCCAGGACCCCCCAGGACCCCCCAACCCCCGAGGACCCCCCAAGACCCCCCAAACCCACCCAGGACCCCCAAACCCCCCCCAAAACCCCTCCAGGACCCCCCAGGACCCCCCAACCCCCCCACAGGACCCCCAGGACCCCCCAACCCCCCCAAAACCCCTCCAGGACCCCCCAACCCCCCCCCAGGACCCCCCAGGACCCCCCAAAACCCCTCCAAGACCCCCCAGGACCCCCCAAACCCCCCCAAAACCCCCCAGGTCCCCCCAACCCCCCAGGACCCCCCAAGACCCCCCAAACCCCCCCAAACCCCTCCAGGACCTCCCCGGACCCCAAAACCCCTCCAGGACCCCTCTAGAACCCCCAAACCCCCCACAGGACCCCCCAGGACCCCCCAACCCCCCCAGGACATCTCTAGGACCCCCCAACCCCCCCGGACCCCCAAAACCCCTCCAGGACCCCCCAGGACCCCCCAAACCCCCCCCAAAACCCCTCCAGGACCCCCCAGGACCCCCCAACCCCCCACAGGACCCCCCACGACCCCCAAACCCCCCCAAAACCCCTCCAGGACCCCCAGGACCCCCCAACCCCCCCAGGACCCCCCCAGGACCCCCAACCCCCCGAGGACCCCCCAGGACCCCCCAAACCCCCCCCAGGACCCCCAAACCCCCCCCCAAAACCCCTCCAGGACCCCCCAGGACCCCCCAACCCCCCCCAGGACCCCCCAAGACCCCCCAACCCCCCCAGGACCCCCCGGACCCCCCAACCCCCGCTCACCGCCCCCGTTTTGCTGTTGTCGGTGCCGCAGTCGGGGATGATCTTGGAGAGCTGCACGATCCAGTTATTGATCTTGTCCCGCCGGCGGCGCTCCACTGCGGGGACAGGGGGACGTCGGGGGGACATCGGGGGGACAGGGGGACACGGGGGGGACGGGGGACATCGGGGACATGGGGGGGACATGGGGACATGGGGGGCGTGGGGACATCGGGGGGCGTGGGGACATGGGGGGGACAGGGAGACATTGGAGGCGTGGGGACATCGGGGGGCGTGGGGACATGGGGGGGACAGGGGGACATGGGGGGGACAGGGGGACATCGGGGGGACAGGGGGACATTGGGGGCGTGGGGACATCGGGGGGCCTGGGGACATGGGGGGGACACGGGGACATCGGGGGACGTGGGGACATGGGGGGACAGGGGGACACGGGGACATCAGGGCGTGGGGACACAGAGGGGACAGGGGGACACGGGGACACGGGGGACGTGGGGGGACATGGGGACACGGGGGGACACAGGGACATGGGGGGACACAGGGACATTGGGGGACGTGGGGACATGGGGGGGACAGGGGGACATTGGGGGACGTGGGGACATGGGGGGACAGGGGGACATTGGGGGCGTGGGGACATCGGGGGGCGTGGGGACATGGGGGGGACAGGGGGACATCGGGGGACGTGGGGACATGGGGGGACAGGGGGACACGGGGACATCAGGGCGTGGGGACACAGAGGGGACAGGGGGACACGGGGACACGGGGGACGTGGGGGGACATGGGGACACGGGGGGACACAGGGACATGGGGACATGGGGGGACACAGGGACATTGGGGGACGTGGGGACATGGGGGGACAGGGGGACATTGGGGGCGTGGGGACATCGGGGGGCGTGGGGACATGGGGGGACAGGGGGACACGGGGACATCAGGGCGTGGGGACACAGAGGGGACAGGGGGACACGGGGGGACGGGGGACGTGGGGGGACATGGGGACACGGGGGGACACAGGGACATGGGGGGACACAGGGACATTGGGGGACGTGGGGACATGGGGGGGACAGGGGGACATCAGGGGACGTGGGGACATGGGGGGACAGGGGGACACGGGGACATCAGGGCGTGGGGACACAGAGGGGACAGGGGGACACGGGGGGACGGGGGACGTGGGGGGACATGGGGACACGGGGGGACACAGGGACATGGGGACATGGGGGGGATGGGGGACATCGGGGACACAGGGACACGGGGACATGGGGGGGACACAGGGACATCGGGGGTGTGGGGACATAGGGGGACGGGGGGACGGGGACATGGGGACACGGGGGGACATGGGGGGACAGGGGGACACGGGGACACAGGGACATCGGGGGGACATGGGGACATCGGGGGCGTGGGGACATCGGGGGGACAGGGGGACACGGGGACAGAGGGACATCGGGGGGACACGGGGGGACGTGGGGGGGATGTGGGGACATCGGAGGGACACAGGGACACCCAGGGGACATGGGGACACTGGAGGGGACAGGGACAGCCAGGGGGCCGGAGGGATGGGGGGGGACATGGGGGGCACTGGGAGGATGGGGACAGCAGGGGCCACGGGGACACTGGGGGGGACACGGGGACACTGGGGGACGTGGGGACACGCAAGGGGACACGGGGGAGGGGAGACAGGGACACCGGGGGGACACGAGGATGGGGGGCCACCAGGGACATGGGGACACCCAGGGAGACTGGGGGGACACTGGGGGGGACATGGGGTCACTGGGGGGGACAGGGGGACACTGGAAACACTGGGGGGACATGGGGGGGATATGGGGACACTGGGGTCACTGGGGGGGACAGGGGGACACTGGGGGGGATATGGGGACACTGGGGAGGGATACTGGGGACACTGGGGGGGACGAGGGGGATATGGGGACACTGGGGAGGGATACTGGGGGACACTGGGGGGGACAGGGGGGATATGGGGACACTGGGGGGGATACGGGGACACTGGGGACACTGGGGGACGCTGGGGGGGACACTGGGGGGGATATGGGGACACTGGGGGGGATACGGGGACACTGGGGACACTGGGAGGGGACACTGTGGGGGATACAGGGACACTGGGGACACTGGGAGACACTGGGGGGGACACTGGGGGGGATATGGGGACACTGGGGACACTGGGGGACACTGGGGGGGACGGGGGGGATATGGGGACACTGGGGGGATACGGGGACACTGGGGACACTGGGGGGGACGGGGGGGATATGGGGACACTGGGGGGATACGGGGACACTGGGGACACTGGGGGGACGGGGGGGATATGGGGACACTGCGGGGGATCCGGGGACACTGGGGACACTGGGAGGGGACACTGGGGGGGATGGGGGGGATATGGGGACACTGGGGGGGATACGGGGACACTGGGGACACTGGGGGACACTGGGGGGGACACTGGGGACACTGGGAGGGGACACTGGGGGGGGATACGGGGACACTGGGGACACTGGGGGACACTGGGGGGGACACTGGGGACACTGGGGGGGGTGGGGGGGGTCCCCTCACCCTCGTTGTGCTGCGCCCGGCGCCGTTCGTCCCGGGGCACCCGCGGGCCCTCCAGCTTCCTGCGGGGACGGGAGGGCGTCACCGCCCTGGCCACGCCCCCCCGGCCACGCCCCCCCCGGCCACACCCCAGGGGCGGGGCAGGGCCTATTGGGGGCGGTTCCAAGCCGGGCAGGGGCGTGGCAGGGGGTGTCGGGGCGTGTTGAGGGCGCGGCAGGGGCATCTGGGCGTGGCCGGGGTGCGTTAGGGCGTGTCGATGACGTGGCAGGGCGTGGCTGGCCACGCCAGGGGCGTGGCAGGGCGCGTTTGGGGTGCAGGAAAGCGTGTCGGAGGCGTGTCGGGACACGTGGGGCGTGTCGTGGGCGTGGCTGGGTGTGTCCGGGCGTGGCCGTGCCTCGGGCGTGCCGGGGCGTGGCGATGGCGTGGCAGGGCGCGTTGGGGGTGGAGGAAGGCGTGTCGGAGGCGTGTCGGGAGCCGCGGGTGTGGCGGGGCGGGGCATGGCGGGGCGTGGCCGGGCGGGGCAGGGCGTGGCGGGGGCGGGGCCACTCACGGGGAATAGGGGTGCCCGTGGGGGGCGATGCTGCGCTGGGTCCCCGTCTGCAGGACGTCTTGGGGGGTCATCATCACGTAGAACTGCCCTGGGGGGGGGCAGGGTCACCCCCAAACCCTTGGGGTCCCCCTGGGGTCCCCCCCCCCCCAATCTCCCCTCCCCCCCAAACCCTGGGGCCCCCCCAACCCCTGCCGTCCCCCCAAAGCTCCTGGCTCCCCCGTTGGGGTCCCTCCCCCCACCCCCAGGGTCCCCCCAAACCTTGGGGTGTCCCCCCCCCATCTCCTGGGTCCCCCCAAAACCTCTGGGTTCCCCCCCCCCCCCCCCCCCAGGGTCCCCACCAAACCCCTGCCCCCCCGGGTCCCCCTCCCCCCAGGGTCCCCCCAAAACCCCTGCCCCCCCCCCACACCAGGGTCCTCCCCACCCCCAGGTCTCCCCCCACCCCGGGGTCCCCCCAAACCCCAGGTCCCCCCTCCCCCGGCCCCCCCACCCCAGGGTCCCCCCCCCACCCCGGGGTCCCCCCAAAAGCCCTGCCCCCCCTCACCCCAGGGTCCTCCCCCACCCCCAGGTCCCCCCCACCCCGGGGTCCCCCCAAACCCCAGGTCCCCCCTCCCCCTGGCCCCCCCCAGGGTCCCCCCCCCCACCCCGGGGTCCTCCCCACCCCCAGGTCCCCCCTCACTCCGAGGTCCCCCCTCCCCGGGTCCCCCCAAACCCCTGCCCCCCCCCCCCCACCCCGGGGTCCTCCCCCACCCCAGGGTCCCCCCCCTCACTCCGAGGTCCCCCCAACCCCCAGGTCCCCCCTCCCCCTGGGCCCCCCCCCCCCCACCTCGGGGTCCCCCCCCCGCCCCCCCCCCCCCCTCCCCCCCTCACCTCCAGCCTGCGCCAGCGCCGGGTCGGCCTGGACGGAGACGGTCCCCTCCCCCGCCCCGGCGAAGCGAGCTTCGCCCCCGCCCCCGCCCTCGGGGCTCCCCCCGTTGCTGAAGGGGTTCTGGATCACGGCCTGCGGGCGCCCGGAACCTGCAGCCCCTCGGCGGCACCGGGGGGGGGCCCCCAACCCCCCCCTGGGGTCCCCAAAACCCCCCCGTCCCCTCGGAGGCACCGGGGGGGGGCCCCAACCCCCCCCGGGGTCCCCAAAACCCCCCGTCCCCTCGGAGGCACCAGGGGGCCCCCAACCCCCCCCTGGGGTCCCCAAAACCCCCCGTCCCCTCGGAGGCACCGGGGGGGGCCCCAAACCCCCTGTGCCCCTGCGCCCCTCCCCCAGACCCCTGGGTGCTGCCCTGGACCCCTGGGTGCCCCCCCGCACCCCCATGTGGCCCCCCAGACCCCCGGGTGCCCCCCAGACCCCTGGGTGCCCCCCAGACCCCATGGGTCCCCTCTGGGTGCCCCCCCAGACCCCCATGTGCCCCCCCAGACCCCCGGGTGCCCCCCAGACCCCTGGGTGCCCCCCCAGACCCCACGGGTCCCCTCTGGGTGCCCCCCCGCACCCCCGGGTGCCCCCCCCAGACCCCATGGGTCCCCCCTGGGTGCCCCCCCCGGCCCCCCCCCCCCTGGGTGGCCCCCGCGAAGGTGGAGACGACGCTGACGGCGGCGCCCTCGGGGCCATCGAGCGGGGCCTCGGTCACCTGCACCACCCGGTACGTCACCTGCGGGGGAGGGGGGGGGCGTCACGGGGGGCGGGGGGCACCCCACGCCGACCCCCCCCTTGGGACACCCCAGCACCCTTGGGTGCCCCCCAGCACCCCCCCCATAGCCCCCATGGGTGCCCAATCCCCCCCCCCCAGCACCCTTGGGTGCCCCCCAGCACCCCCCATAGCCCCCATGGGTGCCCAATCCCCCCCAGCACCCATGGGTGCCCCCCAGCACCCCCCATAGCCCCCATGGGTGCCCAATCCCCCCCAGCACCCATGGGTGTCCCCTCAGCCCCCATATCCCCCCTTTTCCGCCCCCCAGCACCCTTGGGTGCCCCCCAGCCCCCATAGGACCCCATATCCCCCCCTTTCCCCCCAGCACCCTTGGGTGCCCCCTCAGCCCCCATAGGACCCCATATCCCCCCCATTCCCCCCCCAGCACCCGTGGGTGCCCCCCAGCCCCCATATCCCCCCTTTTCCCCCCCCAGCACCCTTGGGTGCCCCCCAGCCCCCATATCCCCCCTTTCCCCCCCCCAGCACCCATGGGTGCCCCCCCAGCCCCCATAGGACCCCATATCCCCCCTTTTCCCCCCCCAGCACCCGTGGGTGCCCCCCAGCCCCCATAGGACCCCATATCCCCCCATTCCCCCCCCCAGCACCCTTGGGTGCCCCCCCAGCCCCCATAGGACTCCATATCCCCCCCCCCCCCAGCACCCTTGGGTGCCCCCTCAGCCCCCATAGGACCCCATATCCCCCCTTTCCCCCCCAGCACCCATGGGTGCCCCCCCAGCCCCCATAGGACCCCATATCCCCCCCTTTTCCCCCCCCCCCAGCACCCTTGGGTGCCCCCCAGCCCCCATAGGACCCCATATCCCCCCCATTCCCCCCCCCAGCACCCTTGGGTGCCCCCTCAGCCCCCATAGGACCCCATATCCCCCCTTTCCCCCCACCAGCACCCTTGGGTGCCCCCTCAGCCCCCATAGGACCCCATATCCCCCCTTTCCCCCCCCCAGCACCCATGGGTGCCCCCCAGCCCCCATAGGACCCCATATCCCCCCTTTCCCCCCCCCAGCACCCTTGGGTGCCCCCCAGCCCCCATAGGACCCCATATCCCCCCCATTCCCCCCCCCCAGCACCCTTGGGTGCCCCCTCAGCCCCCATAGGACCCCATATCCCCCCTTTCCCCCCCCACCAGCACCCTTGGGTGCCCCCCAGCCCCCATAGGACTCCATATCCCCCCTCCCCCCCCAGCACCCATGGGTGCCCCCCCAGCCCCCATAGGACCCCATATCCCCCCTTTTCCCCCCCCCAGCACCCTTGGGTGCCCCCCAGCCCCCATAGGACCCCATATCCCCCCTTTCCCCCCCCAGCACCCTTGGGTGCCCCCCAGCCCCCATAGGACCCCATATCCCCCCCATTCCCCCCCCCCCAGCACCCTTGGGTGCCCCCCAGCCCCCATAGGACCCCCTATTCCCCCTTTTTCCCCTCCCCAGCACCCATGGGTGCCCCCCCAGCCCCCATAGGACCCCATATCCCCCCCTTTCCCCCCCCACCAGCACCCTTGGGTGCCCCCTCAGCCCCCATAGGACCCCATATCCCCCCTTTCCCCCCCCAGCACCCATGGGTGCCCCCCAGCCCCCATAGGACCCCATATCCCCCCTTTTCCCCCCCCCAGCACCCTTGGGTGCCCCCCAGCCCCCATAGGACCCCATATCCCCCCCATTCCCCCCCCCCCAGCACCCTTGGGTGCCCCCTCAGCCCCCATAGGACCCCATATCCCCCCTTTCCCCCCACCAGCACCCTTGGGTGCCCCCCAGCCCCCATAGGACTCCATATTCCCCCCTCCCCCCAGCACCCATGGGTGCCCCCCAGCCCCCATAGGACCCCATATCCCCCCCCTTTTCCCCCCCCCCCCAGCACCCTTGGGTGCCCCCCAGCCCCCATAGGACCCCATATCCCCCCCTTTCCCCCCCCAGCACCCTTGGGTGCCCCCCAGCCCCCATAGGACCCCATATCCCCCCCATTCCCCCCCCACCAGCACCCTTGGGTGCCCCCCAGCCCCCATAGGACCCCCTATTCCCCCCTTTTCCCCTCCCCAGCACCCATGGGTGCCCCCCCAGCCCCCATAGGACCCCATATCCCCCCCATTCCCCCCCAGCACCCTTGGGTGCCCCCCAGCCCCCATAGGACCCCCTATCCCCCCTTTTTCCCCTCCCCAGCACCCATGGATGCCCCCCAGCCCCCATAGGACCCTATATCCCCCCCATTCCCCCCCCCAGCACCCATGGGTGCCCCCCACCCACCTGGCCGCCGTTGCTTTCGGTACGGAACTGGTACTGGAGGCCGGAGTCGGCGAAGGCCCCGGGGACGGGGACGGGGACGCTGGCGATGGCCACCGCCGCCTCCTCCCCCGGCGCCCCCTCCCCTGCCGCACAGGAGGCCTGGCTCCCACCCGCACCCATGGGTGCCCCCCCCCCCCAAACCCATGGGTGCCCCCCCCCCAATGCCTGGCTCCCACCTGCACCCATGGATGCCCCCAAAACCCTGGGTGTCCCCCCAAACCCCTGGGTCCCCCCCACCTCTGGGTCCCCCCCCACCCCTGGGTGCCCTCCACCCATGGGTGCCCCCCCAAAGATGCCCCCTGCCCACCCATGGGTGCCCCCCCACCCCTGGGTGCCCCCCCAAACCCCTGGCTGCCCCCCAAAAGTGCCCCCCCCATGGGTGCCCCCCCAAACCCCTGGGTGCCCCCCAAGGTGCCCCCCCACCCCTGGGTGCCCCCCAAACCCCTGGGTGCCCCCCCAAGGTGCCCCCCACCCCTGGGTGCCCCCCCAAACCCCTGGGTGCCCCCCAAAGGTGCCCCCCCCACCCCTGGGTGCCCCCCCAAGGTGCCCCCCCCATGGGTGCCCCCCACCCCTGGGTGCCCCCCCCCATGGGTGCCCCCCTCACCCTCCTGCAGGTCTCCGCTTTCTTCAGTTTCTTGGCTTTTTTCGTGGCTGGGGGGGGGGGGGCGGGGGGCAAAGGTCATGACCTCGGGGGGGGGCAGAGGTCATGACCCCGGGGGGCCCCCCACTTTTGGGGTGTCCCCCCATCCCCTCCCCCTTTTAGGGGTCCCTCCATTTGCTCCCCCCCCCCCCCCCATTTTTGGGGGGGCCTCTCCCCCCATTTTGGGGTCCCCCCTTGGGGGGGGTCTCCCCTTTGCCCCCCCCCCGTTTTGGGGTCCCCCCATTTGCCCCCCCCCTTTAGGGTCACCCCAAGCCCCCCCCTTTTGCGACCCCCCATATCTGCCCCCCCTTTTAGGGGTCCCCCCTTCCCCCCTACTTTTGGGCCCCCCCATTCCTCCCCCCTTCCCCCCCCCCTTTTCGGGCTCCCCCACTCCCCCCCACCCCCACTTCCCCCCCCCATTTTGGGGTCCCCTCCCCCATTTTGGGGTCCCCCTCCCCATTTTTGGGGTCCCCCTCCACCATTTTGGGGTCCCCTCCCCATTTTGGGGTCCCCCCTCCCCCAATTTAGTGTCCCCCCACCCCCATTTTGGGGTCCCCCTCCCCCATTTTGGGCCCCCTCCCCCATTTTAGGATCCCCCTTCCCCCTTTTTGGGGTCCCCCCTCCCCATTTTGGGTCCCGTCCCCCATTTTGGGTCCCCTCCCCATTTTGGGGTCCCCCTCCCCATTTTGGGCCCCCTCCCCCATTTTAGGATCCCCCTTCCCCCTTTTTGGGGTCCCCCCTCCCCCATTTTGGGTCCCCTCCCCCATTTTGGGTCCCCTCCCCATTTTTGGGGTCCCCCCTCCCCCATTTTGGGGTCCCCTCCCCCATTTTGGGGTCCCCCTCCCCATTTTTGGGGTCCCCCTCCACCATTTTGGGGTCCCCTCCCCATATTGGGGTCCCCCCTCCCCCATATTGGTGTCCCCCCTCCCCCATTTTGGGGTCCCCCTCCCCCATTTTGGGCCCCCTCCCCCATTTTAGGATCCCCCTTCCCCCATTTTTGGGGTCCCCCTCCGCCATTTTGGGGTCCCCTCCCCATTTTGGGGTCCCCCCCCCCCATTTTGGGGTCCCCCCTCCCCAATTTTGGGGTCCCCCCCCCCCCTTACCTGGGGGCAGCGGAGCCAGCGGCCGTATCCAGCCCGGGGTCGAGCATGTCCATGGGGGGGGAGGGGTCCCGTGGGGGTGGGGGAGGGGCTGGGGGGGTCCCTAAGGGTGGGGGAGGGGATGGGGGTGTCCCTAAGGGTGGGGGGAGGGGGCCTGGATAAAGGGGGGGCCCTAAGGGGGGGGGGAAGGCCCTAAGGGTGGGGGAGGGGTCCCTGGTTAAAGGGAGGGGGGTGTCCCTAAAGGTGGGGGAGGGGGGTCCCTAAGGGTGGGGGAGGGGGGAGGGGGGTCGCTAGGGGTGGGGGAGGGGGACAGAGAGGGTGCTTAAGGGTGGGGGAGGGGGATAGAGGGGGTCCGTACGGGTGGGGGAGGGGGATAAGGGGGGGGGGGTGTCCCGGTAGGGTGGGGGAGGGGATGCGCGCGTCTGGGCAGGCGGGGGGGGGGGAAGGGCGGGGGGGCTGCAGCGGGGAGGGGGAGGGGGGAAGGGTGGGGGTTGCGCTCCCGGTTTCCCCCCCCCCCCTCCCCCCTCCCTTCCCCTCCCCTCCCCCCACCCACCGGCGCCTGCTGATCACGGGGCCAAACACCCGCGTCACGTGCGGGCGGGCGGCGGCGGCGGCGCGCGCGCGCTTCGGGGGGGCCGGGCGCGCGCTCCCTTCCCCCTCCCCCCCTTTTTTTTTTTTTTTTTTTTTTTTGCCCCCCCTCCCTCCTTCCTCCTCCTCCTCCTCCTCCTCCTCCTCCTCGCGGAGGGGGGTCGCCTCCCCTCCCCCCCCCCTTTTTTTCCCCCCCTCCTTCCTCGCCCCCCCCCTTCCCTCCCCCCCGCGACCTCCCGGCTCCGCTCCCGGGGTTCGGCGGCGGCGGCGGCGTCAACGGACGTTGCGGCAGGGGGGAGGGGCGGAGGGGGGAGGGGGGGAGGAGGAGGAGGAGGAGGAGGGGGGGGGAGGGGCAGGCCGCCGGCGGAAGGGGGAGGGGTTTGGGGAGCGCAGGCGCGCGGGAAAATCGGGGGAGGGGAACCCCTCCCCCCACCCCGTGTTGGCCACGCCCACATGGGGGCTATAAGGGGCTATAGGGGGCGGGCCTATAGCACCCGGAAGCGCCCTATAGGGCTGGGGGGGGGGGGGCCGGGTTCTATAGGACCCGGAAGAGCCCCTATAGGAGTTAAGGGAGGGTTCTATAGGACCCGGAAGAGCCCCTATAGGAAACCGGGGGGGGGGGCTAGTGGCCCTAGGGGGTCCTAAGGAGCCCCTATAGCGACCTAGGAGGGCCCTATAGGGTCCTAGGGAGCCCCTATAGCATCCAGAAGAGCCCAACGGGGGCCTATAGGGTCCTAGGGAGTCCCTATAGCATCCAGAAGAGCCCAACGGGGGCCTATAGGGTCCTAGGGAGCCCCTATAGCATCCAGAAGAGCCCGACGGGGGCCTATAGGGTCCTAGGGAGCCCCTATAGCACCCAGAAGAGCCCTATAGTGACCTAGGAGGGGCTTATATGGTCCCAGGGAGCACCTACAGCATCCAGAAGACCCTTGGGGGGGGTCTATAGGGTCCTAGGGAGCCCCTATAGCATCCGGAAGGCCCCTAGGGGGACCTATAGGGTGCTAGAGAGCCCCTATAGCATCTGGAAGAGCCCTAGGGGGGGCTGTAGGGTCCCAGGGAGCCCCTATAGCACCCGGAAGAGCCCTGGTCCCAGGGAGCCCCTATAGCATCCAGAAGAGCCCGAGGGGAGCCTATAGCGTGCTAGGGAGCCGCTATAGCATCCAGAGGAGCCCTATAGTGACCTAGGAGGGGCCTATAGGGTCCTAGGGAGCCCCTATAGCATCCAGAAGAGCCCGAGGGGGGCCTATAGGGTGCTAGGGAGCCCCTATAGCATCCAGAGAAGCCCTATAGTGACCTAGGAGGAGCTTATACGGTTCTAGGGAGCCCCTATAGCATCCAGAAGAGCCCGAGGGGGGCCTATAGCGTGCTAGGGAGCCGCTATAGCATGCAGAGGAGCCCTATAGTGATCTAGGAGGGGCCTATAGGGTCCTAGGGAGCCCCTATAGCGTCTGGAAGAGGCCGGGGGGAGGGCATATAGGGTCCCAGGGAGCCCCTATAGCATCCAGAGGAGCCCTATAGTGACCTAGGAGGGGCCTATAGGGTCCCAGGGAACCGCTATAGGAAGCCAGGGCACTCTATAGTGACTCAGGAAGCCCTTATAGCACCCAGAACAACACCTATAGCAAAAGGAGGGGGGGCTAGAACACCTGGGGGGGGTCCTATAGAGTCCTAGGAGCCCCTATAGCATCTGGAAGAGCCCTAGAGCAACCTAGGGGGGCCTATAGGGCCCCAGGGAGCCCTTATAGCACCTGGAAAAGCCTCTATAGGGACCCAGGGAGATCCTGTAGCACCTGGGGAGGCCCTACAGCGACCCAGGGGGACTCTATAGGAACTGAGGGGGGACCCTATAGCACCCAGAAGAGCCCTATAGCAACCCAGGGGTACCCTATAGCACCTGGGGGGAGTCTGTCAGGTACCAGGGAGCCCTTATAGCACCCGGAAGAGCCCCTATAGGGTCCCAGGGGCACCCTATAGGGTCTCAGAGAGCCCCTATAGCACCTGGAAGAGCCCTATAGCAACCGGGGGGGGGGGCTATAGGATCCCAGGGAGCCCCTGTACCATCCAGAAGAGCCCCTATAGGGTCCGGGGGGGCCCTCTGGTACCTGGCAGGGCCCTATAGGGTCCTAGGGAGCCATTATAGCCCCTGGAAGAGCCCCTATAGCAACCAGAAAGCACTCTATATCACCCAGAAGAATCCTTATAGCAACCTAGAGGTACCCTATAGCACCTGGAGGGGACTTATAGGGTCTCAGGGAGCCCCTATAGCACCCAGAAGAACCTTATAGCAAGTGGGGGACACCCTATAGAGTCCCTGGAACCCCTATAGCACCCAGAAGAGCCCTATAGCAATTGTGAGGGAGGCTATAGCATCACAGGGAACCCTATAGCAAACAAGGGGGGCCCTATAGATCCTGGGGGCGGGGGCTATAGCATCCATGGGGGACCCTATAGAGGCCCAGGAAGCCCCTATAGCACCTGGAAGAGCCCCTATAGCAACCTGGGGGACCCTATAGTGACCCCTGTAGCACCCAGAGGAGCCCCTATAGTAACCCAGGGGGACTCTATGGCACCCAGAAGAGCCCCTATAGGGTCCCGGGGGGGCTCCTATAGCACCTGGGGGGCCTTTAGGGTGCAGGGGGGCCCTATAGTGACCCAGGGAGGCCCTATAGCAATCCATGGTGGGCCTATAGGGACCGAGGGGGCCTATAGGATCCCAGGGACCCCTATAGCACCCAGAGGAGCCCTATAGCATCCAAGGGAGCCCTTATAACAACCCAGGGTGACCCTATAGCACCTGAGGGGCTCCTATAGTGCCCGTAAGAGCCCCTATAGCACCCTAGGGAGCCCCAATGTTGCCTGTGGGGGCTTCTATAGCAAGGGGAAGAGCCCTATAGGGTCCCAGGGGGCTCCTATAGCACCCGGGGCGGGGGGGCACACTGTCCCAGGGAGGCCCTATAGTGCCTTCAGGGGCTCCTATAGCATTTTAGGGGGCCCTATAGTGCCTTTAAGGGCTCTTACAGTCCCCAGAGCACACCTATAGCATCCCAGGGGGTTCCTATAGCACCCGGAGGATCCGGGGGGGCCTATAGGGCCTGTGAGGCTGCTATAGCACCCTAAGGAGCTCTATAGTGCCCTATGGAACCCCTATAGCATCCGAGGGGGGGCCTGTAGAGGTTGTGGGTGCCCCTATAGCAGCTGCTGGGGCCCTGTGGTGGCACCCACAGCACCTGGAGGGGCCCTATAGGGTCCTGGGGGCTCCTATAGCACCCGGGGGTGGGGCTGCAGTGTCCCAGAGGGGCCCTATAGCACCTGGAGGGGCCCTATAGGGTCCTGGGGGCTCCTATAGCACCTGGAGGGGCCCTATAGAGTACCTATAGCACTTGGGGGGGGTCCCCCCTGCCCCTCCCCTCCCCCCATAGTTCCCGGGGGGTCCCTATAGAGCACCTCCCCCCCCCCCCCAGGCTCCCAGCACCTATAGGACCCCCCCCCACGACCCCTATAGCCCCCAGCCCCTATAGCCCGGACCCTCCCCTCCCCCCCCAGGTAGGCGTGGCCTTGGGCACATCCGGTTTATTGGGGGTCACTGGGGTCAAAGGTCACGGGGGGAGGGGCCTCGTTACGGGCGTTAATGAGGGGCGGCCCCAGGGAGGGGCAATAAATAACTATGAGGGGGTGGGGCCTTCTGGGGGTGGGGCCGGGGGCGGGGCCTCCTGGCCATGCACAAAGGTGGGTGGGCGGAGCCTAAGGGGGGCAGGCATGGCCTAGGCCACAGTGGGTGGAGCCAAGACCACAGTGGGTGGGGGACAGCTGCAGTGGGCGGGGCCTAGGCCATGGTGGGTGGGGCTAGGCAGCAGTGGGCGGAGCCTAAGCATTGGTCGGCAGGTCCTGGGTGGCAGTGGGCGGAGCCAGACACAGTGGGCGGAGCCTCTTGCTGCCAGGCTGATCCCATGGTGGGTGTGGCCAGCAGATGCAGGGGGCATGTCCATTGCTTAGTGGGCGTGGCTTAGCACCCGGTGGGCGTGTCCAGAGCCCAGTGGGCGTCTCTAGAGCCCGGTGGGCGGAGCCTGACACCACAACAGGCAGGTCCCGTCAGTGGGAGGGTGTGTCCAGGAGGCAAGTGGGCGGAGCCAGGAGGCAATGGGCGTGTCCAGGAGGTGGTGGGCGTGTCCAGGAGGGGGATGGGTGTGCCCGGGGCGGGTGGGCGGGGTCACTTGACGCGGATCTCGGCGTATTCGGGAGGTTCCTCGGGGGGGCCCCGGCCCGGTTTGGGGGGAGGGGCCGGTTCGGGGGGGGCTGCCGGCCCCTCCCCCACCCCCAGCGCCCACCGACCCACGGCCCCCCGCAGCCAGCGGGCCTGGGGACAGCGGGGGGGCACCGTCACCCCCCGCGTCCCCCGATGGCCCCCCCGTGTCCCCAGCGTCCCCCCGTGTCCCCCCGTGACCCCCGTGACCCCACCGTGTCCCCAATGACCCCCCCGTGACCCCCCATGACCCCCATGACCCCACCGTGTCCCCAATGTCCCCCCGTGTCCCCCCATGACCTCCCGTGACCCCCCGTGTCCCCAGCGTCCCCCCGTGTCCCCCCGTGACCCCCCGCGTCCGCAGCGTCCCCCCGTGACCCCCCGAGACCCCCTGTGTCCCCAATGTCCCCCCGTGACCCCCCGTGTCCCCCCGTGACCCCACCGTGTCCCCAATGTCCCGTGACCCCCCGTGACCCCTCCGTGTCCCCAGCGTCCCCCCATGACCCCCGTGACCCCCCGTGTCCCCAATGACCCCCGTGAGCCCCTGTGACCCCCCCATGACCCCCCATGTCCCCCCGTGACCCCCTGTGACCCCCCATGACCCCAATGACCCCAATGCCCCCCCCCCCACCTGCAGGGGCCGCAGCTCGGGGGCGGGGTCCCCCCCCTGCCCGGGCGGGGGCTGCACCGGGGTCACCTCGGGGCTTCCCTTCGCCTTCCTGCGTGGGGGGAGGGGCCAGGGGTCAGGGGTCAGGGGTCGTGCCCTGACCTCTGACCCCGCCATCGCCCCGCCCACTGACCCCCGTGCCTCAGTTTCCCCCCAACCCCACCCTGAGGGGGCGTGGCCTAGCGCAGGTTGAGTGTGGCACCATGGGGGCGTGGCAGCCACGTGGGGGCGTGGTCTGGAGGGGCGTGCTCTTCCCGCAGAGGGGCGTGGCCCGAACAGCTGGGCGTGGCTTCCCCAGGGATGTGGCCTCTCCGGAGGGGCGTCGCCCCTTGGGGCATCATTGGGGGCGTGGCCTCCACAGGGGCGTGGCCTTCAACTGGGGACATTCTCCTAATTGGCTGCGGTCTCCCGGGGGCGTGGTCTGCAGGGGCGTGGTCTCCAGGGGCGTGGCCTCCCCAGGGGTGTGGCCTCTCCCAGGGTGTTGCCTTTATTGGGCTTCCTTGGGGGGGGCGTGGGCTCTGTGTGGGCGTGGCCTCTCGGGCATGTGCCCCATCGGGGGCGTGGCCTGCTGAAGGTGTGGCCTCCCGGGGGTGTGTGGCCCTCCCGGGGGGAGGCGTGGCCTCCTCAAGGGGCGTGGCCTCTCCCAGACTTCCCAGGGGCTAGGGTGGGGTTCCCTTCCCATGGGTGGGGGCCCCCCTCCCATGGGCGTGGGCCCCCCCGTGGGCGTGGCCCCCCTCCCGCGGGTGGGCGGGGCCAGCCCGGGGGCGTGTCTCACTTGCGACGGCTCTGGCTGAGGTAGCAGACGAGGGCGATGACGATGGCGAAGGCCACCACGGCCCCGACCGGCCCCACCTTGGCCCAAACCAGCCCCCCTGGGGGGGGCAACAAGGGCTCAGCGGGGGGCAATAACCCCCCCCCCCCGGGGGCAACAACCCCTCCCCCCACCGTGGGAACCCAGCCTGGGAAATTCCCACGCCCCCCCCCTCAATAGGGGCTGGGGGGGGGCAACTCCCACCCTGAGGGGGGGTGGGGGCAAATAAACCCCGGGGGGGGGCAAATATCATCCTGGGGGGGTAAATACCCCCCGGGGGGGGTAAATAACACGGTCCCATCCCCCCTCTGGGGCGTGGGAATTGATGGCAGGAATTTCTCACGGCCCCCCCCCCCGAGAGGGGCTGGGGGTGGAGTGGGGGGAGGGAAACCCCCCCCGGGGGGGGCAATTATCATCTTTGGAGGGGCAAATACCAATGGGGGGGGGGTAAATACCCCCGGGGGGGGGCAAAAAAAACAAGGAGGGGGGAACATAGCCCCTCCCCGGGGGGGGCTGATGGGGCGCGGGAACGGCCGCCAGGAATTTCCCACGCCCCCCCAAAAGGCGCCGGGGGGGGGGGCGGGGGGGGGTGTGACGCCGGGTGACGGTGACAAGTGACGGTGACACCCGGATGGGTGACAAGGCGACAGGCGGTTCCCGACGGGATTTGGGGTGATCCCGCCCCCCCCCCCCCCCCCGGGGTCAATGGGGTGTGGGAAAATCCTGGCAAGAATTCCCACGCCTCACAACCGTCCCCAGCAGGTGACACCAGGTGACGGTGACACCCGGATGGGTGACACGGTGACAAGCGACGGTGACACCCAGATGGGTGACAAGGCGACAGGCGGTTCCTGACGGGATTTGGGGTGATTCTCACCCCCCACGGGGGTCAACGGGGCGTGGGAATTATTGCCAGGATTTTCCCACGCCCCACCAACAGTCCCTGAGGGGTGACACCGGGTGACGGTGACAAGCGACAGTGACGCTCCGGGTGACGCGGTGACTTACCGGGATGATGGAAGCGTAATTGTTGCCGGACGCTGCCGTGGGGGTTGTGGGCGGAGCAAAGTACGGCTAAGCGGGGGTCGAGTGTCCCCCGAAGCGTGAGGATACCGGTGACGGTGACGACCCCCCCCGTACCCTGTCCCGGCGTGGTGACGGTGTAATCGCGGTGACCCTCGGTGACGGTGACGTTACGGGATGGGAGGTCAAAGGTCACGGCCGGTTCGGGGATGGCGGAGGCCGAACAGACGCACCGGGCCCCATCCCCCCCCGGGGTGCAGCGGGAATCGGGGAGAAGGATGGGGGGGACTGGGGTGGGGGACACCCCGAAAGGTCACCAGGGGACCCAGCAGTTTGGGGACCCCCCCTAACACTCCGGGGACCCCCAATACCCCCTTAGGGACCCCACTACCCCCCTTAGACACCCCAATACCCCCCCAGACACCCCAATACCCCCCTTAGGACCCCAATACCCCTCCTAGACACCCCAATACCCCTCCTAGACACCCCAATAACCCCTTAGACACCCCAATACCCCCCAGACACCCCAATACCCCCCTTAGACACCCCAATAACCCCTTAGACACCCCAATACCCCCTTAGGGACCCCAATACCCCTCCTAGACACCCCAATAACCCCTTAGACACCCCAATACCCCCTTAGGGACCCCAATACCCCTCCTAGACACCCCAATACCCCCCAGACACCCCAATACCCCCTTAGGACCCCAATACCCCCCTTAGGGACCCCGATAACCCCCCTAGACACCCCAATACCCCCTTAGACACCCCAATACCCCCTAGACACCCCAATAACTCCTTAGATACCCCAATACCCCCTTAGGACCCCAATAACCCCTTAGACACCCCAATACCCCCCCAGACACCCCAATACCCCCCTTAGCACCCCAAATACCCCCTATAACACCCCAATACCCCCCTTAGACACCCCAATACCCCCTTAGACACCCCAAATACCCCCTATAACACCCCAATACCCCCCTTAGGGACCCCAATACCCCCCAGACACCCCAATACCCCTCCTAGACACCCCAATAACCCCTTAGACACCCCAATACCCCCCAGACACCCCAATACCCCCTTAGACACCCCAAATACCCCCTATAACACCCCAATACCCCTTAGGGACCCCAATACCCCCAGACACCCCAATACCCCCTTAGACACCCCAATAACCCCTTAGACACCCCAATACCCCCCAGACACCCCAATACCCCCCTTAGACACCCCAAATACCCCCTATAACACCCCAATACCCCCCTTAGGGACCCCAATACCCCCTAGACACCCCAATACCCCCTTAGGACCCCAATACCCCCCTTAGGGACCCCAATACCCCCTTAGACACCCCAATACCCCCCCAGACACCCCAATACCCCCCTTAGACACCCCAAATACCCCCTATAACACCCCAATACCCCCCTTAGGGACCCCAATACCCCCCTTAGACACCCCAATACCCCCTTAGGACCCCAATACCCCCTTAGGGACCCCAATACCCCCTTAGACACCCCAATACCCCCTTAGACACCCCAATAACCCCTTAGACACCCCAATAACCACTTAGACACCCCAAATACCCCCTATAACACCCCAATACCCCCTATAACACCCCAATACCCCCCTTAGACACCCCAATACCCCCTTAGACACCCCAATACCCCCCTTAGACACCCCAATAACCACTTAGACACCCCAAATACCCCCCTTAGACACCCCAATACCCTCCCCGCACCCCCAAAACTCACACTCGACCGTGAGGTTGAAGGCCAGGCTGCTCTCCCCGTGCTGGTTCTCGGCCCGGCACAGGTATTCCCCGGCATCCTCCGGTCTGGCGGCCGCCAAGGTCATGGTCACTTGGGGTTCGTAGACGGCGGTGGCCACCACCCGGCGTCCCCGTGTCACCGTCACGATGGGTGCCGGGTGGCTGGCGGCGCCGCAGGTCACCGTCACCGGGTCGCCCGCCACCACCCAGAGGGAGCCGTTGAGTACGGGTGAACGCGGGGCGTCTACGGGGGGGGGGGGGGGGGGAGGGGGAAAGGGGGTGAGGGGGGGACCCAGGCGTTCGGGGGGGGACCCAGGGGTGGCCCAAGAAGGGGTCCCCCAAAAGGGACCCCAGGAGCGCCCCAAGAAGGGGGGTGTCCCGTCCCCCCCCAAGAAAGGGCCCCAACGTACCCCCAAAAGGGTCCCAGGCCTGCCCCAAGGGGGGACCCAGGCGTACCCCCACCCCCACCCCCACCCGCACCCCCGAGGGCTCTCACAAGCCACGTGAAGCTGAAGGCTCCGGTTATGGCGTCCGTGCCGGTTCTCGGCCACGCAACTGTAGGTACCGGCGTCCTCCGGTTCCACCCGGGGTACAACCAGGCGGAGAGAGGTTGAAACCGGTTCTTCCCGTAACACCGTAACCCCCCGGAACCAGGAGAGTAACGGGGGTGGTCGTCCCTCGGCTTCGCATCCTAATTCCACCGGGGTCCCTTCCACCGCCTCGCCCGGCCCCGAGACCTCCAGCACCCGCGGTTCGTCTGGGGTGGGGGTGGGGAGGGATGAGGAGGGGGTTGGGGGGGGTGGGGAGGGGAGGGCGCACAGGCGTCTGCGGGGAACCCAGGCACCCGCACCCCCAACTCACATTGAACGTCGAGGGCGACGGTGGCCTCGAAAGCCAGGGTGCTGTTGGCGAAAGCCACCTTACAACCCAAGCGCCGGCCACCATCTTCTCGACGGGGTCGAAATCGTAGAAGAGCCAAGATGGTGCCGGCGCCGGCTGCGTCCTCTCGTAATTCCCGTTGGGATGCTTCCGGAAGCTCCTCGGTCCCTTCCCAACCCACCCGGGGTCGGAGTTGGGGACAGTTATCGGGGACGCGACATCGGAGTTCTACCTCTTCTCCTGCCACCAGTTCGGGGGGGACCTCCAGTACTGGTTCCTCTGGGAAAGGGAGAGAATCCGGGTGTCCGGGACTGGGAACGTCGTAAAGGGTCTGGAGACCCCCTATAGGGTCTGGGGACCCAGGTGTCCGGGGCCACCTCCCCAAAGGGACCCAGACCCCCAAAAATGGGGGCCCAGGCACCCGAGCCCCCTCCCCACCCCGTCCCCAAGGGGACCCGGGCACCCGAGCCCCCCAAAAATGGGGGCCCAGGCACCCGAGCCCCCTCCTCACCCCGTCCCCAAGGGGACCCGGGCATCTGAGCCCCCAAAAACGGGGTCCCAGGCATCCGAGCCCCCCAAAAATGGGGTCCTGGGCACCCGAACCCCCTCCCCACCCCATCCCCAAGGGGACCCGGGCACCCGAGCCCCCCAAAAATGGGGTCCCGGGCACCCGAACCCCCTCCCCACCCCATCCCCAAGGGGACCTGGGCATCTGAGCCCCCAAAAATGGGGTCCCAGGCACCCGAGCCCCCTCCCCACCCCGTCCCCAAGGGGACCCGGGCATCTGAGCCCCCAAAAACGGGGTCCCAGGCATCCGAGCCCCCCAAAAATGGGGTCCCAGGCATCCAGACCCCCAAAATGGGGTCCTGGGCACCCGAGCCCCCTCCCCACCCCGTCCCCAAGGGGTCCCAGGCATCCGAGCCCCACAAAAACGGGGTCCCAGGCATCCGAGCCCCCCAAAATGGGGGTCCCAGGCACCCGAGCCCCCTCCCCACCCTGTCCCCAAGGGGACCCGGGCATCCGAGCCCCCAAAAATGGGGTCCCGGGCACCCGAGCCCCCTCCCCACCCCGTCCCGAAGGGGTCCCAGGCATCCGAGCCCCACAAAAACGGGGTCCCAGGCATCCGAGCCCCCCAAAATGGGGGTCCCAGGCACCCGAGCCCCCTCCCCACCCCGTCCCCAAGGGGACCCGGGCATCCGAGCCCCCCAAATGGGGGTCCCAAGCATCCAGCCCCCCCCCCCAAAACTCACCCAACACCTCCAACGTCGTATGTTCGGAGAAGCTGTACTGGTTATAACCCCCTAAATCACCCCGAAAATAATATTTCCCGGCTAATTCGGGGCTGAGGGGGCCCAGCCACAGGGAGCAATCGCGGACCCCCGGATCGCCCACCAGCTTCGCTCGCCCGGTGAAGCTCTCGTGGACGGCTCCTGTCCTCGAGCGGGCCACCACCGGCGGATAATTTTTGGGATAAGGGCTCCCAAAATACCACAGGCCGTGAACGGTGGCCGGGCGTAATTCTTCCGGGTAGCCAAAACGACAGGGTACGGCCACGCAGGTTCCCGAGAGCCCGGCTACCGCCGGGGGCATCCAGGCGGCCCAGGGGCCACCTGATGTCCCTAGGGAAGGGGGGGGGACACCCACTGTCAGGGGGGACAAGCCCCAGCCGGGGGGTCCTGAGTATCCCTGGGGGTGTAATAACGGGGTTCCGGGTGGGTTTTGGGGCTAATAACGGGGTCCTGAGCACCCTTTGGGGCTGTTAATGGGGTCCTGAGCATCCTTTGGGGCTATTAATGGGGTCCTGAGCATCCTCTGGGTCTAATAACGGGGTTCAGAGCATCGTTTGGGTCTAATAATGGGGTTCTGGGTGTTTTCTGGGTCTAATAACGGGGTTCTGAGCACCGTTTGGGGCTGTTAATGGGGTCCTGAGCATCCTTTGGGGCTATTAATGGGGTTCTGAGCATCGTTTGGGTCTAATAACGGGGTCCTGAGCATCCTCTGGGTCTAATAATGGGGTCCTGGGTGTTTTCTGGGTCTAATAACGGGGTTCTGAGCACCGTTTGGGGCTGTTAATGGGGTTCTGAGCATCTTTTGGGGCTATTAATGGGGTTCTGAGCATCGTTTGGGTCTAATAACGGGGTCCTGAGCATCCTCTGGGTCTAATAACGGGGTTCTGGGTGTTTTCTGGGTCTAATAACGGGGTTCTGAGCATCCTTTGGGGCTAATAACGGGGTCCTGAGCATCCTCTGGGTCTAATAACGGGGTTCTGAGCATCGTTTGGGTCTAATAACGGGGTCCTGAGCACCCTCTGGGGCTAATAACGGGGTCTCGCGTGTCTATTAGGTCTAATAACGGGGTTTTGAGGACCTGTTGGGGCTAATAACGGGGTTTCGGGGGATAATAACGGGGTTTTCAGCATCTGCTGGGGTTATTAACGGGGTTCTGGGGGCCCCCGGGTCTGCTAATGGGGTCCTCCCAGTTCCCCCCAGTTCCTCCCAGTTCCCTCCCAGTCCTCCCAGTTCCCCCCAGTCCCCCCCTCCACCTTCCCAGTCCTCCCAGTCCCTCCCAGCTCCCTCTCAGTGACCCCAGTTCCCCTCAGTTCCCCCCAGTTCCCCCCAGTCCCTCCCAGTCTCCCCTAATCCCCTCCCAGTCCCCCCAGTCCCCCCCAGTCCCCCCCCTCCACCTTCCCAGTCCTCCCGGTCCCTCCCAGTCCTCCCAGTTCCCCCCAGTCCCCCCCTCCACCTTCCCAGTCCCCCCAGTCCCTCCCAGCTCCCTCTCAGTGACCCCAGTTCCCCTCAGTTCCCCCCAGTTCCCCCCAGTCCCTCCCAGTCTCCCCTAATCCCCTCCCAGTCCCCCCAGTCCCCCCCAGTCCCCCCCTCCACCTTCCCAGTCCTCCCGGTCCCTCCCAGTCCTCCCAGTTCCCCCCAGTCCCCCCCCTCCACCTTCCCAGTCCTCCCAGTCCCTCCCAGCTCCCTCTCAGTGACCCCAGTTCCCCCCCAGTTCCCCCCAGTCCCTCCCAGTGTCCCCTAATCCCTTCCCAGTCCCCTCCCAGTGCTCCCAGTACCTGGGGGGAGGGGCAGCAGCAGCAGCAGGGCGGTGGGGAGGGCAGCGGCCACCGGCCTCATGGTGGGGGCTGGGGGACACAGAGGGTGAGCCCAGTGTCCCCAGTGTCCCCAGTGTCCCCCATTGTCCCCCTCATCCCTGTCCCCCAGTGTCCCCCACTGTCCCCCACTGTCCCCATTGTCCCCTATTGTCCCCGTCCCCCAGTGTCCCTGTCCCCCCAGCATCCCCAGTGTCCCCTATTGTCCCTGTCCCCCCACTGTCCCCAGTGTCCCCCTTGTCCCCGTCCCCCAGTGTCCCCAGTGCCCCCAGTGTCCCCATTGTCCCCCTCGTCCCCGCTATCCCCCATTGTCCCCCACTGTCCCCATTGTCCCCCTTGTCCCTGTCCCCCCAGTGTCCCCAGTGCCCCCACTGTCCCCATTGTCCCTCTTGTCCCAGTCCCCCCAGTGTCCCCAGTGCCCCCACTGTCCCCATTGTCCCCCTTGTCCCTGTCCCCCCAGTGTCCCCAGTGCCCCCACTGTCCCCATTGTCCCCCTTGTCCCTGTCCCCCCAGTGTCCCCAGTGTCCCCACTATCCCCCATTGTCCCCCACTGTCCCCATTGTCCCCCTTGTCCCAGTCCCCCCAGTCCCCCCAGTGCCCCCACTGTCCCCATTGTCCCCCTTGTCCCTGTCCCCCCAGTGTCCCCAGTGCCCCCACTGTCCCCATTGTCCCCCTTGTCCCTGTCCCCCCAGTGTCCCCAGTGCCCCCACTGTCCCCATTGTCCCCCTTGTCCCAGTCCCCCCAGTGTCCCCAGTGCCCCCACTGTCCCCATTGTCCCCCTTGTCCCTGTCCCCCCAGTGTCCCCAGTGCCCCCACTGTCCCCATTGTCCCCCTTGTCCCTGTCCCCCCAGTGTCCCCAGTGTCCCCAGTGTCCCCATTGTCCCCCTTGTCCCTGTCCCCCCAGTGTCCCCAGTGCCCCCACTGTCCCCATTGTCCCCCTTGTCCCTGTCCCCCCAGTGTCCCCAGTGCCCCCAGTGTCCCCACTGTCCCCCTCGTCCCCGCTATCCCCCATTGTCCCCCACTGTCCCCATTGTCCCCCTTGTCCCAGTCCCCCCAGTCCCCCCAGTGCCCCCACTATCCCCCATTGTCCCCCACTGTCCCCATTGTCCCCTGTCCCTCCCCCCCATCACTGTCCCCCATTGTCCCCATTGTCCCCAGCGCCTGACGGTCCCAGGCGGTGCCGGGGGACGGGTGACAACACCAAGCACGGCCCCCCCCCCCCCCACTCCTGGGTCCCCCCCACGCTGCCGGCGGACGCATTCCTGTCGCGCCGGTGTCACCCCCACGGCCCCGGGGGACAAAGGGACCCTCTGTGCCCCCCACCCCCCCCCCCCCCCCCCCCCCCCCGCCGGCCGGGTCCCCCCCCCCCCGTGGGACACACAAGCCCCATTGAGACCCCGGGGGGGGGGGGGGGGACCCGGGGCTTTGGGGGGCACCCAGGAATTTGGGGGGGACCCGGGGCTTTGGGGGGGACCTGGGAGTTTGGGGGGACCCCAGGGGTCTGGGGGGGACTTGGGCATTTGGGGGGGACCCGGCACTTTGGGGGGGGGACGCAGGAATTTGGGGGGCCCCAGGCATCCAGGAGGGACCCAAAAATTTGGGGGGGACCCAGGAGTTTGGGGGGGGACCCAGGGATTTGGGGGGGACCCAGGTGTCCAGCAGGGACCCAAAAATTTGGGGCGGACCCAGGAGTTTGGGGGGGGGACCCAGGAATTTGGGGGGACCCAGGGATTTGGGGGGACCCAGGAGTTTGGGGGGACCCAGGAATTTGGGGGGACCCAGGGATTTGGGGGGACCCAGGAGTTTGGGGGGGGGACCCAGGAATTTGGGGGGGCCCAGGGATGTGGGGGGGACCCAGGAGTTTGGGGGGGGACCCAGGAATTTGGGGGGACACAGGGATTTGGGGGGGACCCAGGAGTTTGGGGGGGGACCCAGGAATTTGGGGGGACACAGGGATTTGGGGGGACCCAGGAGTTTGGGGGGACCCAGGTGTCCAGGAGGGGTTTAAAGGCCCTGGGGGGACCCAGATTTTGGGGGGGGGGCAGACATTGGGGGGTCCCAGATATTTGGGGGGGGGGTCCCAGAAGTTTGGGGGGCCCCAAGGTGTCCTGGGGGGGGGGAGGGGGACGGGACCCAGGCGTTGGGGGAGGGGGGCACCCAGGCCTCCTTGGCTGGTGGCCACCCTGGGTCCCTGGGGGACAGCGAAGGGGGGTGGGGGTGGGGTGGGGGTGGGGTGGGGGGCCCCCCCGGACGCTTGGGTCCCCTCGGAGCCTGGCAGTGCCACCGAAGCCACAAGGGGCCATTTGTCCCCGGGACGGAGTGATGTCACCCCCCGACCCGGGGGGGGGACGGACACACACACACACACACACGGACACCTGGGTCCCCTGGGCCACCAGTGTGTTACTGGGGGGCTACTGGTCACCCTGGGGGGGGGGTATGACCCTATGGGGTCACTTGGGGACCTGGTGGGGGGGGGGGGCACCCAGAGGGGACTCAGGGGTTTGGGGGGGGGGGACCCAGGGGGTCTGGGGGGCACCCAGGGGTTTGGGGGGACCCAGGGGTGGGGGGGCATCCAGGGATTTGGGGGGGCACCCAGGGGGTTGGGGGGCACCCAGGGCTTTGGGGGGCACCCAGAGGGGACCCAGGGATTTGGGGGGGCACCCAGGGGTTTGTGGGGGACCCAGGGCTTTGGGGGGCACCCAGAGATTTGGGGGGCACCCAGAGGGGACCCAGGGATTTGGGGGGCACCCAGGGGTTTGGGGGGAGCCAGGGGTGGGGGGGCACCCAGGGATTTGGGGGGGACCCAGGTGTTTGGGGGGCACCCAGGGGTGGGGGAGGCACCCAGGGTTTTGGGGGGCACCCAGAGGGGACCCAGGGATTTGGGGGGCACCCAGGGCTTTGGGGGGAGCCAGGGGTTTGGGGGGGGACCCAGGGGTAGGGGGGCACCCAGGACTTTGGGGGGGCACCCAGGGGTTTGGGGGGTACCCAGGGGTCTGGGGGGGACCCATGGCTTTGGGGGGACCCAGGGATTTGGGGGGCACCCAGGGGTGGGGGAGGCACCCAGGGCTTTGGGGTGGGAGCCAGAGGTGGCGGGGGCACCCAGGGGTCTGGGGGGCACCCAGGGATTTGGGGGGATCCAGGGGTTTGGGGGGGCCCCAGGCATCCAGGGGGTACCCCCACCCCCACCTACCACTGCGGGGTGGGCACCCCAAGAAGAGCCCCAGGCGTCCGGGTGATGGCGGGGGGCCGAGTGCGACGGGGTGGGGGGGGGTGGGGGAAGAGCTGGGAATTTGTACTGGGTGGGGGTGGGGGTGGGGTGGGGGGGCAGGGCCACCCTGGGCGCCTGGGGCCCGCCCGGATGCCGGGGGGCCCCCCCCCCCCAAACCCCACCCCTCCGGAGGCCTGGGGCCCCCCCCAAAACCCCTGGGTCCCCCCCGAACCTGTGGGTCCCCCCCAAATTCTCGTGTGCCCCCCCCCCCCGGGTCCCCCCCAAACCCCTGCGTCCCCCCCAAATTCCTGCCCCCCAAACACCTGGGTCCCCCCAAATACCTGGGTCCCCCCCCAGGACCCCAAGGTCCCCCCAAATTCCTGCCCCCCCCCCAAATTCCTGCCCCCCCCAAATTTCTGGGTCCCCCCCAAATTCCTGCCCTCCCCCCCAGCCCCTGGGTCCCCCCAAAACCCTTTTTTGGGGGGGGGGGGCAACTGGTTTCACTGGGGGCAACTGGGACCTGGACCCCTGGGTCCCGCCCCCGGGAGGGGGGGCGCTTTAAACCCCGCCCACTCATCCGGGAGGCCACGCCCTCCCGCTTTGGCTCCGCCCTCAGTGTGTGTGTGTGGGGAACGGTGAGCCCCCCCCCCCCCCCTTTCAGAAGCCCCCTCCCCGTTCTCCAGGCTCCGGGGGGGGTCGGTGGGGCTGGGGGGGGGGTCAAGACCCTCCCCCAGAGAGGAGGGGGTGGGATTTGCACCCCCTTTCCCCCCTTTTACCCCCGTTTTCCCCTTCCCTCCCCCCCCGCGCCGCCGCAATGGTCGCGCCCGCACCTGCCCGGAGTGGGCGTGGCCTCAGGGGGGGCGAGGTTACCTGGGCGGAACCACCGCCACCGGGCGCGGGGGGGGGCGTGTCTTCCCCCCCCCCCCCCGCCCTTCCCGCTTAATGACCCCGCCTAGGCGGAGCGGGGCGGGGGGGCGGGGCCAGGTGTGCCCGGCCCCGCCCACACCTGCCGCCGCCATCATGGCCGCCGTCATGGCCGCGCTGCTGGCGCTGCTGGGTGGGCCCGGGGTGTCATTAAGGGGCTGGGGGGGTAATTAGGGGGCTAATTAAGGGCCTGGGGTTTAATTAGGGGCTAATTAAGGCGCTGGGGGGTTAATTAGGGGGTAATTAAGGGGCTGGGGGTAATTAAGGTGCTGGGAGGGGGAATTAGGGGCTGGGGGGCAGCGGGGGTCTTGGGGGGTAATTAAGGGGCTGGGGAGTAATTGGGGGGTAATTAGGGGGTTTAGGGGTAATTAGGGGTAATTAATGGAGTGATTAATGATTTGGGGAGGGAAATGAGGGGCCGGGGGGCTCTGAGGGGGTAATTGGGGGGGCAGAGGGGGGTCCTAGGGGGTAATTAGGGGGCTGGGGTTAATTGAGGAGTAATTAGGGGTCTTGGGGGGAATTAAGGGGGTAATTAGGGGTTTCAGGGGTAATTAAGGGGGTAATTAAGGGTTTTGGGGGGAATTGAGGGGGTAATTAGGGGCTGGGGGGCTCTGAGGGGGTAACTGAGGGGGCAGAGGGGGGTCCTGGGGGTAATTAGTGGGGTAATTAAGGGGCTTGGGGGTAATTAAGAGGGTAATTAGGGGTTTCAGGGGTAATTAAGGGAGTAAGTAAGGGTGTTGGGGGCATTGAGGGGGTAATTAGGGGCTGGGGGGGCTCTGACGGGGTAATTGGGGGGCAGAGGGGGGTCCTGGGGGTAATTAATGCCCTGGGGGGTAATTGCGGGGGTAATTAGGGGCCCGAGGGGTAAGAAAGGGGGTAATTAAGGGGTTTTGGTGGTAATTGAGGGGTAATTAAGGCACTTGGGGGTAATTAAAGGGGCAATAAAGTGCTTGGGGGTTGATTGGGGGTAATTAAGGCCCTGGGGGCAATTAAGGAGGGGCAATTAAGGGGCTGGGGGGGTAATTGAGGGGTGACAGGGAGGTGACAGGTCCTGGAGGGGTGACAGGGGGTGACAGGGACCAGGGGGAGGTGACAGGAGCCAGAGAGGGTGACAGGAGGTGACAGAGGGGTGACAGGTCCTGGAGGGGTGACGGGGGGTGACAGGGGGTGACACGTCCTGGAGGGGTGACACAGGGGGGTGACAGGTCCTGGATGGGTGACGGGGGTGACAGGGACCAGGGAGAGGTGACAAGGGGGTGACAGGAGCCAGAGAGGGTGACAGAAGGTGACAGGGTGACAGGAGGTGACAGAGGGGTGACAAGTCCTGGAGAGGTGATGAGGGGTGAGGGGGGGTGACAGGTCCTGGAGGGGTGACACAGCGGGGTGACAGAGGGGGGTGACAGGGGGGTGACAGGTCCTGGATGGGTGATGGGGGGTGACAGGTCCTGGAGGGGTGACGGGGGGTGACAGGGGGAGGTGACAAGGGGGTGACAGGAGCCAGAGAGTGTGACAGAAGGTGACAGGAGGTGACAGGGGGGTGACAGGTTCTGGAGGGGTGACAGGGCGTGACAGAGACCAGGGAGAAGTGACGGGGGGGTGACAGGTCCCGGAGGGGTGACAGGGAGATGATGGGGTGACAAGGACCAGGGGAAGGTGACAGGAGGTGACAGGGGTGACAAGAGCCAGGGGGAGGTGACAAGGGGTGACAGCAGGTGAAAAGGAGGTGACAAGGGGGTGACAGGGGGGTTGTCAGGGACCAAGGGGAGGTGACAAAGGGTAACGGGGAGGTGACAAAGGGTAACAGGGAGGTGACAGCAAGGTGTCACTCCCCACCTAACAGGTTGTCGATGTCACCCCCAGCCCCTGTCACCCCCTTACAGGTGACAGTGACAGACCCCCGGACGGTGGCCCTGCTCTTCCAACCTGTCCTGCTCCGGTGTCAGTACCAGACGGTGGCCCTCGAACCCCCCATCGTCACCTGGAAGTACAAGTCCTTCTGTCCCACCCCGCAAGGGGACAACGGGATTGTCACCTCCCCCGGGGACGTCCCCGATGTCACCTCACCCTGTCCGGATGCGGCCCGCACCGTCCGCATCGTGGCCACCAAGCAGGGCGGCGTTGTCACCCTCGGGGACTTCTACAGAGGGCGCGGTGTCACCATCTTGGGAGGTGGGGACCTTGGGGGGTGTCACGGGGTGTCACTAAGGTCGGGGGGATGTCACCGGGGTGTCACGGGGGTTTTGGGGGGACCCCAGGGGTGTCACTGGGTGTCACTGGGTGTCACTGGGGTGTCACAGGGTGTCAGGGAGGACCCCAGGGACATGGGGGGGACCCTAGGGGTGTCACTGGTGTCACTGGGGTGTCACAGGGTGTTGGGGAGGACCCCAGGGGTGTCACTGGTGTCACTGGGATGTCACAGGTGTCGGGGAGGACTCCAGGGACATAGGGGGAGACCCGAGGGGTGTCACTGGGTGTCACTGGGTGTCACTGGGGTGTCACAGGGTGTCGGGGAGGACCCCAGGGACATGGGGGGGTGGCCCCAGAGGTGTCACTGGGTGTCACTGGGTGTCACTGGGGTGTCACAGGGTGTCGGGGAGGACCCCAGGGACATGGGGGGTGACCTGAGGGGTGTCACTGGGTGTCACTGGGTGTCACTGGGGTGTCACAGGGTGTCGGGGAGGACCCCAGGGACATGGGGGGGACCCCAGAGGTGTCACTGGGTGTCACTGGGTGTCACTGGGGTGTCACAGGGTGTCGGGGAGGACCCCAGGGACATGGGGGGTGACCTGAGGGGTGTCACTGGGTGTCACTGGGTGTCACTGGGGTGTCACAGGGTGTCGGGGAGGACCCCAGGGACATGGGGGGGGACCCGAGGGGTGTCACTGGGTGACACTGGGTGTCACTGGGGTGTCACAGGGTGTCGGGGAGGACCCCAGGGACATGGGGGGGACCCGAGGGGTGTCACTGGGTGACACTGGGTGTCACTGGGGTGTCGCAGGGTGTCGGGGAGGACCCCAGGGACATGGGGGGGTGGCCCCAGAGGTGTCACTGGGTGTCACTGGGTGTCACTGGGGTGTCACAGGGTGTCGGGGAGGACCCCAGGGACATGGGGGGGTGGCCCCAGAGGTGTCACTGGGTGTCACTGGGTGTCACTGGGGTGTCACAGGGTGTCGGGGAGGACCCCAGGGACATGGGGGGTGACCTGAGGGGTGTCACTGGGTGTCACTGGGTGTCACTGGGGTGTCACAGGGTGTCGGGGAGGACCCCAGGGACATGGGGGGGGACCCCAGGGGTGTCACCGGGGTGTCACCGGGGTCGGGGGTCACCCTGTCACCCCAGGGACCCAGGCGTCCGGGGTTGGCAGGGGCGGAGCTGAGCCTGGGCCCGGCGGCGTGGGGTGACAGCGGCGTCTACATCTGCACCGTCACCTCCACCCAGGACCTGGAGGGCAACAACGAGGCCGTGGCTGAACTGGTTGTACTGGGTGAGGCACTGGGAGGCACTGGGAGGGTTGAGGGGGGCACTGGGAGGCACTGGGAGGGCACTGGGATGGACTGGGAACGCCACAAAGGGTTCAAGGGGGACTGGATGGGACTGGGAGAGCACTGGGAGGGATTGGGAAAGCATTAGGAAGTCACTGGGAGGCACTGGGAGGGACTGAGCTGTACTGGGAGGGACTGGGAGAGCACTGGGATGGACTGGGAATACCACAAGGGGCTGAGGAGGCCCTGGAGGGGGACTGGAAGGGACTGGGAGAGCACTGGGAGGGATTGGGAAAGCATTAGGAAGTCACTGGGAGGCACTGGGAGGGACTGAGCTGTACTGGGAGGGACTGGGAGAGCACTGGGAGAGACTAAGCTGTACTGGGAGGGACTGGGAGAGCACTGGGAGGCACTGGGAGGGACTGAGCTGTACTGGGAGGGACTGGGAGAGCACTGGGAGGGACTAAGCTGTACTGGGAGGGACTGGGAGAGCACTGGGAGGCACTGGGAGAGACTGAGCTGTACTGGGAGGGACTGGGAGAGCACTGGGATGGGCTGGGAATACCACAAGGGGCTGAGGAGGCCCTGGAGGGGGACTGGAAGGGACTGGGAGAGCACTGGGAGGGATTGGGAAAGCATTAGGAAGTCACTGGGAGGCACTGGGAGGGACTGAGCTGTACTGGGAGGGACTGGGAGAGCACTGGGAGGGACTAAGCTGTACTGGGAGGGACTGGGAGAGCACTGGGAGGCACTGGGAGGGACTGAGCTGTACTGGGAGGGACTGGGAGAGCACTGGGAGGGACTAAGCTGTACTGGGAGGGACTGGGAGAGCACTGGGAGGCACTGGGAGAGACTGAGCTGTACTGGAGGGACTGGGAGAGCACTGGGAGGCACTGGGAGGGACTGAGCTGTACTGGGAGGGACTGGGAGAGCACTGGGATGGGCTGGGAATACCACAAGGGGCTGAGGAGGCCCTGGAGGGGGACTGGAAGGGACTGGGAGAGCACTGGGAGGCACTGATTTATACTGGAAAGGACTGGCAGTATGCTGGAAGGGACTGGGCTGTACTGGGAAGTAATGGGAGAGAACTGGGAGAGACCAGGCTGTACTGGGAAGGACTGGGAGAGCTCTGAGAGGAACTGGGCCATACTGGGAAGGACTGGGAGAGCTCTGAGAGGAATTGGGCTGTACTGGGAAGGACTGGGAGAGCTCTGGGAGGGACCGGGCTGTACTGGGAAGGACTGGGAGAGCTCTGAGAGGAACTGGGTGATACTGGGAAGGCCTGGGAGAGCTCTGGGAGGGACTGGGCTGTACTGGGAAGGACTGGGAGAGCTCTGGGAGGGACTGGGCTGTACTGGGAAGGACTGGCAGAGCTCTGGGAGGGACTGGGCTGTACTGGGAAGGACTGGGAGAGCTCTGGGAAGGACTGGGTGATACTGGGAAGGCCTGGGAGAGCTCTGGGAGGAACTGGGCTGTACTGGGAAGGCCTGGGAGAGCTCTGAGAGGAACTGGGCCGTACTGGGAAGGACTGGGAGAGCTCTGAGAGGAACTGGGCCATACTGGGAAGGACTGGGAGAGCTCTGAGAGGAATTGGGCTGTACTGGGAAGGACTGGCAGAGCTCTGAGAGGAACTGGGTGATACTGGGAAGGACTGGGAGAGCTCTGAGAGGAACTGGGTGATGCTGGGAAGGACTGGAAGAGCTCTGGGAGGGACTGGGCTGTACTGGGAAGGACTGGCAGAGCTCTGGGAGGGACCGGGCTGTACTGGGAAGGCCTGGGAGAGCTCTGGGAAGGACTGGGTGATACTGGGAAGGCCTGGGAGAGCTCTGGGAGGAACTGGGCTGTACTGGGAAGGCCTGAGAGAGCTCTGGGAGGGACTGGGCTGTACTGGGAAGGACTGGGAGAGCTCTGAGAGGAACTGGGCTGTACTGGGAAGGACTGGCAGAGCTCTGAGAGGAACTGGGTGATACTGGGAAGGACTGGGAGAGCTCTGAGAGGAACTGGGTGATGCTGGGAAGGACTGGAAGAGCTCTGGGAGGGACTGGGCTGTACTGGGAAGGACTGGCAGAGCTCTGGGAGGGACCGGGCTGTACTGGGAAGGACTGGGAGAGCTCTGGGAAGGACTGGGTGATACTGGGAAGGCCTGGGAGAGCTCTGGGAGGGACTGGGCTGTACTGGGAAGGCCTGGGAGAGCTCTGAGAGGAACTGGGCTGTACTGGGAAGAACTGGGAGAGCCCTGGGAGGGACTGGGCGATACTGGGAAGGACTGGGAGAGCTCTGGGAGGGACTGGGCTGTACTGGGAAGGACTGGGAGGCCAGCACAGCTCCCTGGGGGGGTACTGGGAGCACCCAGATGCCTGGGTTCCCCCCCTGGATGCCTGGGTGCCCTGGGGTGGGTGGGGAGGGGGTCCCCGGACGCCTGGGTGCCCTGGGGGGGTGGGGAGGGGGTCCCCGGACGCCTGGGTGCCCTGGGGGGGTGGGGAGGGGGTCCCCGGATGCCTGGGCCCCCTGACCCCCCCCCCGCCCCCCTTGGTGTCCCTTGTGTCCCCCCAGGGTCCCTATCGGAGGCCACCGACCTCTTCCCGGGCGTCCAGCTGGGGACCCTGCCAGGTACGGACCCGGGCGTCCGGGGGGGCACCCAGGCGTCCGGGGACCCCCTCCCCACCCCCCCAGGGCACCCAGGCCTCCGGGGGGGCACCCAGGCGTCCGGGGACCCCCTCCCCACCCCCCCCCCAGGGCACCCAGGCCTCCGGGGGGGCACCCAGGCGTCCGGGGACCCCCTCCCCACCCCCCACAGGGCACCCAGCGACTGGGGGGGCACCCAGGCGTCCGGGGACCCCCTCCCCACCCCCCCAGGGCACCCAGTGACTGGGGGGGCACCCAGGCGTCCGGGGACCCCCTCCCCACCCCCCCAGGGCACCCAGGCCTCCGGGGGGGGCACCCAGGCATCTGGGGGGGACCTGGGGAGCTATAGGGGGCTCAGGAAGGAGCTATAGGGGGTCTCGGAGTCCTGGGTCCCCCCAGGATCTATAGGGGGGGTCAGGGGCCACCCAGATGCCTGGGTCCCCCTGGGATCTATAGGGGGGGGCTGGATGCCTGGGTGCTGTGGGGAGCTATAGGGGTCTGAGGAAGGAGCTATAGGGGGTCTCAGAGTCCTGGGTCCCCCCAGGATCTATAGGGGGGGTCAGGGGCCACCCAGACGCCTGGGTCCCCCTGGGATCTATGGGGGGGGGCTGGACGCCTGGGTGCTGTGGGGAGCTATAGGGGTCTGAGGAAGGAGCTATAGGGGGTCTCAGAGTCCTGGGTCCCCCCAGGATCTATAGGGGGGGTCAGGGGCCACCCAGATGCCTGGGTCCCCCTGGGATCTATAGGGGGGGGCTGGATGCCTGGGTGCTGTGGGGAGCTATAGGGGTCTGAGGAAGGAGCTATAGGGGGTGTCGGAGTCCTGGGTCCCCCCCAAGGATCTATAGGGGGGGTCAGGGGCCACCCAGACACCTGTTTCCCCCCAAGGATCTATAGGGGGGGGCTGGACGCCTGGGTGCTGTGGGGAGCTATAGGGGTCTGAGGAAGGAGCTATAGGGGGTCTCAGAGTCCTGGGTCCCCCCAGGATCTATAGGGGGGGTCAGGGGCCACCCAGATGCCTGGGTCCCCCTGGGATCTATAGGGGGGCGGCTGGATGCCTGGGTGCTGTGGGGAGCTATAGGGGTCTGAGGAAGGAGCTATAGGGGGTGTCGGAGTCCTGGGTCCCCCCAGGATCTATAGGGGGGGTCAGGGGCCACCCAGACGCCTGGGTCCCCCCCTCTGACCCCCCCCTCGCCCCCCCCCAGACTGGCTCTTCGTGGTACTGGTGGGACTGGGGGCGGCACTGGGAGCGCTGGCCCTGGGGCTCTGCTGGTGCCAGTGCTGTCCCCACACCTGCTGCTGCTTCCTGCGCTGTCCCTGCTGTCCCCAGCGCTGCTGCTGCCCCGAGGCCCGTGAGTGGCCCTTGGCCCCTCCCGGGGGGGGGGGCGGGGGGCCCCTGGGGGGTGACGGGGTCCCTGGGGGGGTGACAGGGTCCCCTGGGGTGCGATGGGGTCCCTGGGGGTCCCCTGGGGGGGTGATGGGGTCCCCTGGGGTGCGATGGGGTCCCTGGGGGTCCCTGGGGGGTGACTGGGTCCCCTGGGGTGCGATGGGGTCCCTGGGGGGTGACAGGGTCCCCTGGGGTGCGATGGGGTCCCTGGGGGTCCCCTGGGGGGGTGACGGGGTCCCCTGGGGTGCGATGGGGTCCCCTGGGGGGTGACAGGGTCCCCTGAGGTGCGATGGGGTCCCTGGGGGTCCCTGGGGGGGTGACAGGGTCCCCTGGGGGGTGACGGGGTCCCTGGGGGGTGACTGGGTCCCCTGGGGTGCAATGGGGTCCCTGGGGGTCCCTGGGGGGTGACAGGGTCCCCTGGAGGGTGACGGGGTCCCTGGGGGGTGACTGGGTCCCCTGGGGTGTGATGGGGTCCCTGGGGGTCCCCTGGGGGGGTGACAGGGTCCCCTGAGGTGCGATGGGGTCCCTGGGGGTCCCCTGGGGGGGTGACAGGGTCCCCTGGGGTGCGATGGGGTCCCTGGGGGTCCCCTGGGGGGGTGACTGGGTCCCCTGGGGTGTGACAGGGTCCCCTGGGGGTCCCCTGGGGGGGTGACGGGGTCCCCTGGGGTGCGATGGGGTCCCCTGGGGGGTGACTGGGTCCCCTGGGGTGCGATGGGGTCCCTGGGGGTCCCTGGGGGGGTGACAGGGTCCCCTGGGGGGTGACGGGGTCCCTGGGGGGGGGACTGGGTCCCCTGGGGTGTGATGGGGTCCCTGGGGGTCCCCTGGGGGGGTGACAGGGTCCCCTGAGGTGCGATGGGGTCCCTGGGGGTCCCCTGGGGGGGTGATGGGGTCCCCTGGGGTGCGATGGGGTCCCTGGGGGTCCCCTGGGGGGGTGACTGGGTCCCCTGGGGTGTGACAGGGTCCCCTGGGCTCCCCTGGGGGGTGACTGGGTCCCCTGGGGTGTGATGGGGTCCCTGGGGGGTGACAGGGTCCCCTGGGGTGCGATGGGGTCCCTGGGGGTCCCCTGGGGGGGTGATGGGGTCCCCTGGGGTGCGATGGGGTCCCTGGGGGTCCCCTGGGGGGTGACTGGGTCCCCTGGGGTGCGATGGGGTCCCCTGGGGGGTGACAGGGTCCCCTGAGGTGCGATGGGGTCCCTGGGGGTCCCCTGGGGGGGTGACAGGGTCCCCTGGGGTGCGATGGGGTCCCTGGGGGTCCCCTGGGGGGTGACAGGGTCCCCTGGGGTGCGATGGGGTCCCTGGGGGTCCCCTGGGGGGGTGATGGGGTCCCCTGGGGTGCAATGGGGTCCCTGGGGGTCCCCTGGGGGGGTGACAGGGTCCCCTGGGGTGCGATGGGGTCCCTGGGGGGGTGACCGGGTCCCCTGCGGTCCCTTGGGGTGTGACAGGGTCCCCTGGGGGGGTGATGGGGTCCCCTGGGGTCCCTTGGGGTGCGATGGGGCACCCTGGGGTGCATTGGGGTCCCCTGGGTGCATGGGGTTCCCCTGGGGTGGGGGTCCCAGATGGTTGGGGGTCCCCTGGGGCACCCTAGGGTGCATGGGGGTCCCCTGGGGTGGGGGTCCCGGACACCTGGGTCCCCTCCCCCGCAGTGTACCTGGCTGGGAAAGCGGCCACCTCTGGGGGGATGAGCGGAGTTTACGGACCCCCCCCCACCTCCCTCGCCCTCCGGACCCTCGGTGAGTGACCTTGGGGGGATGGTGGGGGGGACGGTGACACCAGTTGGGGGCACTGGTGACACTGGGAGGGGAGGGTGGTGACACTGGGTGACACTAAGGTGACACCCCCCCCCCCCCCCCCATCACAGCCAGCAGCCAGAGCTCCCAGGTCCCCCTGCTGCGTGACAGCGATGGCAGCGTCGTCTCAGGTGAGGTCATGGTGTGACTGACAGCTGTCAGTCATCTGGGGGGGCGTGATTGACAGCTGTCACTCAACCCCCCCCAATTAGGTGCTGGGCTGGGGTGCAAAGCTAAGCAGGGTCCAGCCCGTTACCAGGCTGGATGGGTGACCCCTGGGTGCATTATGGTGGGGCGGAGCCAAGCAGCAGGCTCCGCCCCCTCCCGCACACCAGGGACCCCCCCCCAAACGCTTGTGCCCCCCCCAGCCCCCCCCGCGCCCCCCCGCCATCCTGCGTTACCTGGAGGAGCAAATCGGCGCCTTCGAGCCCCGCGGCCGCTACCCCCCCTCGAGGGCAGGTGGGTGCTGGGGGGGTGGGGGTGGGGGCAATTAACCCCCCCCAGGGGGCGGGGAAGGGGCAATTCCCCCCCCATGGGGGGCATTTACCCCCCTATGAGGCATCAACCCCCCCCAAATTCCCCCCCCCCCATGGGGCATTTACCCCCCCCCCAGGGGGCTCAACCCCCACCCCCCCGCAGGGGCAGCATCCCCCACCCCATTTTGCCCCCCCCCGGGGTTATTTACCCCCCCCGGGGTATTACCCCCCCATTTGCCCCCCCAGACCCCCCCTCAGCGACATCAGCTCCCTCCACGAAGCCCCCGACGCTTGGGGTCCCCGAGGACGACCCCCGGCCCCCCCTCCCCCCCCCCCGGGGGCGCTGGCGGGCGGCCGAGGTTTTGGGGGGCTCCGGGGGGGGGTCGCCCCCCCCGTCCCGTCCCCGCTCTCGTTCCCGTGACGATCTCGTGCGGGGGGCTGAGCCCCTCCCCCGCCGTCCCCCCGGACCCCCTCGGCGTCTCCGTAAGGTGAGGGGGGGGTCCTATGGGGTCTTGGGGGGGTCCTATAGGGTATTGGGGGGCCTGGGGGGGTCCTGGGGGTCCTATGGGGTCTTGGGGGGTCCTATAGGGTATTGGGGGGTCTGGGGGGGTCCCTGGGGGTCCTATGGGCTGTTTGGGGGGTCCTATAGGGTATTGGGGGGCTGGGGGGTCCCTGGGGGTCCTATGGGGTTTTGGGGGGTCCTATGGGGTATTGGGGGTCTGGGGGGTCCCAGGGGATCCTATGGGGTTTTGGGGGGTCCTATAGGGTATTGGGGGGCTGGGGGGTCCCTGGGGATCCTATGGGGTCTTGGGGGGTCCTATAGGGTATTGGGGGGCCTGGGGGGTCCTGGGGGTCCTATGGGCTGTTTGGGGGGTCCTATAGGGTATTGGGGGTCTGGGGGGGTCCCTGGGGGTCCTATGGGGTCTTGGGGGGTCCTATAGGGTATTGGGGGGCCTGGGGGGTCCTGGGGGTCCTATGGGCTGTTTGGGGGGTCCTATAGGGTATTGGGGGGTCTGGGGGGTCCCTGGGGGTCCTATGGGGTTTTGGGAGGGTCCTATAGGGTATTGGGGGGCTGGGGGGTCCCTGGGGGTCCTATGGGGTTTTGGGGGGTCCTATAGGGTATTGGGGGGTCTGGGGGCGTCCCTGGGGGTCCTATGGGGTCTTGGGGGGCCTGGGGGGTCCCTGCAGGTCCTATGGGGTATTGGGGGTCTGGGGGGGTCCCTGGGGGTTTTGGGGGGGGGGTCCGTGGGGGTCCCCCCCCGCGTGCCCCCCCCAACCCCCCTGTGTCGTCCCCCCCCCCCCCAGCACGATGCCGTGAGCCGCGACAGCCTGGTGGTGTGAGCCCCCGGACCCCAGGGGCCCCCCCAAATTCCTGGGACCCCCCCAGGCCCTGGGGACCCCCCTAAATTCCTGGGACCCCCCCGGATCCTGGGGTCCCCCCCCAAATTCCTGGGACCCACCCGGATCCCGGGGGCCCCCAAATTCCTGGGACCCCCCAGACGCTGGGACCCCCCTGGACCCCGGGGGCCCCCCCCAAATTCCTGGGGACCCCCCTCCCCTCCCCCCCCCGCGGCTGTTTTTGGGGCCGTTTGGGGTTTTTTGGGGGGGCTTTTTTTACGGAGGGGGAGGGGCGACACCCCCGCCCCTCCCCCGCGCGCATTTTGGGGCCAAATAAAGGTTTTTAGAGAAAAAGTCGGGGTGGGGCTGGCTCCGCCCCCCGCGCGCGCCACCGTATTACATCACCAACGCCCGTGACGTCACCGCGTGCCATCACCCGGTGCCGTCGCGGCGCCGCGTTACGTTACGGCGGCCTGTGACGTCACCGCGTGCCATCGTCGGCCGCCGTCGCGCCATGGCGTTGCGTAAAGCCCCGCTTCGGCGCTGCGTTGCATCATCGCGGCGCGTTAGCGACGCTGCGTCACGGCGCTGCGCCCTATTACGTCATTGCATGACGCCGTTGCGATCGTATTGCGTCGCCGCGGCGCTGTTAGATCACAGCACGACGTCACCGCCCCCCCCCCCCATGACATCACTGCATGACATCACTAGGCCTCGTGACGTCCTGTTACATCACCAGGCCTCCTGACGTCATTGCGTTACGTCACCGCGCAGCGTAGCGCCGGGGGCTCTTAGGTTGCGGCGTTACGTCGGCGGGCCCCGTGACGTCACTGTGTGATGTCACTGTGTGACATCAGTGGGGAAAAAGGGGGTTTGGGGCGGGGGGGGGGTCCCTGAGGGATTTGGGGGGTCCCTGGGGGGGGGGTGGGGGTCCCTGAGGGGGTTTGGGGGGGTCTGGGGGGTGTTGGGGGTGCCTGGGGGGTCCTTGAGGGGTTTGGGGGTCCCTGGGGGGTTTGGGGGTCCCGGTGGGGTGTTTGGGGGTCCCTGGGGGGTGGTTGGGGGTCCCGGGGGGTTTGGGGGGGTTGGGGGTCCCTGGGCGGGGGGGGCTGAGGGGTTTGGGGTGGTCCGGGGGGTGTTGGGGGTCTCTGGGGGGGTCCTTGATGGGTTTGGGGGTCCCTAGGGGGGTCCCTGGGGGGTTTGGGGGTCTGGGGGTGTCTGGGGGGTTTGGGGGTGCCTGGGGGGGGGGTTGGGGGGGGGGGTCTGGGGGGGGTCCCTGGGGGGGTTGGGGGTCCCGGGGGGTTTGGGGGTGTTTGGGGGTCCCTGGGGGGTGGTTGGGGGTCCCGGGGGTGGGGGGGGTTTGGCGGGACCGGGGGGGGAGGAGGAGGAGGAACCCCCGCCCCGTTGGGGGCGTGGCCTCCCCTGATTGGTCCTTGGCGCGGCCGGAGCGCGGTGTACGCCGGGAGTTGTAGTCCGGAAGGCGGGGGGGGGGCGGGAAGCGTCCGCCTCTCCTTCCCATCAGGCACCGCGGCGGCTCCGAGGCCTGGGTCCCCTCTGGGTGCCCGCCCCCCCCGCCCCCCAGACCCCTGGGTGCCCCCCCAGACCCCTGGGTGCCCCCCCCGCACCCCTGGGTGCCGCCATGACGCTGTTTCACTTCGGGAATTGCTTCGCTCTCGCTTATTTTCCTTATTTCATCACTTACAAGTGCAGCGGCCTGTGAGTGGGGGGGAACTGGGAGCACTGGGAGGGGGGCTGGGAGCGCTGGGAGGGCACTGGGAGGGACTGGGAGCACTGGGAGGGGGGCTGGGAGCGCTGGGAGGGCACTGGGAGGGACTGGGAGCACTGGGAGGGAGTGGGAGTGGGGGGCAGTGGGAGCACTGGGAGCACTGGGAGGGACTGGGGGACCTGGGGAGCACGGGGGGCACTGGGAGGGACTGGGGGAACTGGGGGGGACTGGGAGCACTGGGAGGCACTGGGAGCACTGGGGGAACTGGGAGCACTGGGAGGGGGCTGGGAGCACTGGGAGGGACTGGGAGCACTGGGAGGGAGTGGGAGTGGGGGGGCAGTGGGAGCACTGGGAAGGACTGGGGGACCTGGGGAGCACTGGGAGCACTGGGAGGGGGGCTGGGAGCGCTGGGAGGGCACTGGGAGGGACTGGGAGCACTGGGAGGGAGTGGGAGTGGGGGGGGGCAGTGGGAGGGAGTGGGAGCACTGGGAGGGACTGGGGGACCTGGGGGGCACTGGGAGCACTGGGAGGGACTGGGGGAACTGGGGGACCTGGGGGGCACTGGGAGCACTGGGGGGGACTGGGAGCACACTGGGAGCACTGAGGGAACTGGGGGCACTGGGAGGGACTGGGAGCACTGGGAGGGAGTGGGGGGGCAGTGGGAGCAGTGGGAGGGACTGGGGGACCTGGGGGGCACTGGGAGCACTGGGAGGGACTGGGGGAACTGGGGGGACTGGGAGCACTGGGGGAACTGGGAGCACTGGGAGGGGGGCTGGGAGCGCGGGGGGGGCACGGGGAGGGACGGGGAGCACTGGGAGGGAGTGGGAGTGGGGGGGCAGTGGGAGCACTGGGAGCACTGGGAGGGACTGGGGGACTTGGGGAGCACGGGGGGCACTGGGAGGGACTGGGGGAACTGGGGGGGACTGGGAGCACTGGGAGGCACTGGGAGCACTGGGGGAACTGGGAGCACTGGGAGGGGGGCTGGGAGCACTGGGAGGGACTGGGAGCACTGGGAGGGAGTGGGAGTGGGGGGGGCAGTGGGAGCACTGGGAAGGACTGGGGGACCTGGGGAGCACTGGGAGCACTGGGAGGGGGGCTGGGAGCGCTGGGAGGGCACTGGGAGGGACTGGGAGCACTGGGAGGGAGTGGGAGTGGGGGGGGCAGTGGGAGCACTGGGAAGGACTGGGGGACCTGGGGAGCACTGGGAGCACTGGGAGGGGGGCTGGGAGCGCTGGGAGGGCACTGGGAGGGACTGGGAGCACTGGGAGGGAGTGGGAGTGGGGGGCAGTGGGAGGGAGTGGGAGCACTGGGAGGGACTGGGGGACCTGGGGGGCACTGGGAGCACTGGGGGGGACTGGGAGCACACTGGGAGCACTGAGGGAACTGGGGGCACTGGGAGGGACTGGGAGCACTGGGAGGGAGGGGGGGGCAGTGGGAGCAGTGGGAGGGACTGGGGGACCTGGGGGCACTGGGAGCACTGGGAGGGACTGGGGGAACTGGGAGGGGGGCTGGGAGCGCTGGGAGGGCACTGGGAGGGACTGGGAGCACTGGGAGGGAGTGGGGGTGGGGGGGGGCACTGGGGGGGGGAGTGGGCATACTGGGAGGGAGTGGGAGCACTGGGAGAGAGTAGGAGGGGGCTTGGGGGCACTGGGAGGAAGTGGGAGCATTGGGGTGGGACTGGGGGCACTGGGAGGGGGACTGAGCGTACTGGGAAGGACTGGGAGTGCTGGGAAGGAGCGGGAGGGGGACTGGGGGCACTGGGAGGGAGTGGGAGTGTTGGGAAGGACTGGGAGGGGGACTGGGCATACTGGAAGGGACTGGGAATGCTGGGAGGGGGGCTGGGGGTACTGGGAGCACTGGGAGGGACTGGGAGTGCTGGGGGGGCACTGGGAATGGGACTGGGCATACTGGGAGTGCTGGGAGGGAGTGGGAGGGGGGTTGGGGGCACTGGGAGGGAGTGGGAGGGGTTTGGGAGGGAGGCTGGGGGTACTGGGAACACTGGGAGGGACTGGAAGAGTCTGGGAAAGGGTGTGGAGGGGACTGGGAGGGAGTGGGAGGGTGGCTGGGGGCACTGGGAGGGACTGGGAAGGGGTTTGGGGAGCACTGGGGGATACTGGAGGTTACTGGGAGGGGGCCTGGGGGATACTGGGAGGCAATGGGGGATGGTGGGAGTAACTGGGAGCAACTGAGAGCGCTGCACTGGACTGGGAAGGGGTTTGAGGGGCACTGGGGCGTACTGGGAGAGACTGGGGGATACTGGAAGGGGGTTTGGGGGATAGTGGGAGGAGAAGTGAGGGTTACTGGGAGTTACTGGGAGTAACTGGGAGCACTGGTTACAGGTCAGAATACAGTGCCTTCTGGCGCTGCGTCCAGGCGGGAGCCACCTACATACTGGTGCAACTGGGAAAGGTGGGACCGGACGCTTGGGTCCCCTATAGGGGGGTGGGGGATGGGGTCCTGGGTGCCCTATAGGGGGGGTGGGGGGGTGGTCCCAGATGCCTGGGTCCCCTATGGGGGGGTCCCGGCTGCCCTATAGGGGGTTTGGGGGTGCCTGGGTGCCCTATGGGGGGTCCCGGCTGCCCTATAGGGGGTTTGGGGGGTCCCGTCCGCCTGGGTGCCCTATGAGGGGTCCCGGCTGCCCTATAGGGGGTTTGGGGGTGCCTGGGTGCCCTATGGGGGGGTCCCGGCTGCCCTATAGGGGCTTTGGGGGTGCCTGGGTGCCCTATGGGGGGGTCCCGACTGCCCTATAGGGGGTTTGGGGGTGCCTGGGTGCCCTATGGGGGGGTCCCGGCTGCCCTATAGGGGGTTTGGGGGTGCCTGGGTGCCCTATGGGGGTCCCAGCTGCCCTATAGGGGGTTTGGGGGTGCCTGGGTGCCCTATGGGGGGTCCCGGCTGCCCTATAGGGGCTTTGGGGGTGCCTGGGTGCCCTATGGGGGGGGTCCCGGCTGCCCTATAGGGGGTTTGGGGGTGCCTGGGTGCCCTATGGGGGGGGTCCCGGCTGCCCTATAGGGGGGTTGGGGGTGCCTGGGTGCCCTATGGGGGGGTCCTGGCTGCCCTATAGGGGGTTTGGGGGTGCCTGGGTGCCCTATGGGGGGGTCCCGGCTGCCCTATAGGGGGGGTGGGGGGGCCGGGGTGCCCTGGGGGGGGGGGTCCTGGCTGCCCTATAGGGGCTTTGGGGGTGCCTGGGTGCCCTATGGGGGGGTCCCGGCTGCCCTATAGGGGGTTTGGGGGTGCCTGGGTGCCCTATGGGGGGTCCCAGCTGCCCTATAGGGGGTTTGGGGGTGCCTGGGTGCCCTATGGGGGTCCCGGCTGCCCTATAGGGGGTTTGGGGGTGCCTGGGTGCCCTATGGGGGGGTCCCGGCTGCCCTATAGGGGGTTTGGGGGTGCCTGGGTGCCCTATGGGGGGGTCCCAGCTGCCCTATAGGGGGTTTGGGGGTGCCTGGGTGCCCTATGGGGGGGGTCCCGGCTGCCCTATAGGGGGTTTGGGGGTGCCTGGGTGCCCTATGGGGGGTCCCGGCTGCCCTATAGGGGGTTTGGGGGTGCCTGGGTGCCCTATGGGGGGGGTCCTGGCTGCCCTATAGGGGGTTTGGGGGTGCCTGGGTGCCCTATGGGGGGGTCCTGGCTGCCCTATAGGGGGTTTGGGGGTGCCTGGGTGCCCTATGGGGGGGTCCCAGCTGCCCTATAGGGGGTTTGGGGGTGCCTGGGTGCCCTATGGGGGGGGTCCCGGCTGCCCTATAGGGGGTTTGGGGGTGCCTGGGTGCCCTATGGGGGGTCCCGGCTGCCCTATAGGGGGTTTGGGGGTGCCTGGGTGCCCTATGGGGGGGGGGTCCCGGCTGCCCTATAGGGGGTTTGGGGGTGCCTGGGTGCCCTATGGGGGGGGGTCCCGGCTGCCCTATAGGGGGTTTGGGGGTGCCTGGGTGCCCTATGGGGGGTCCCGGCTGCCCTATAGGGGGTTTGGGGGTGCCTGGGTGCCCCCCTGACGCCTGGGTGCCCCCGCAGATGCTGTTCTTGGCCACTTTCTTCCCGACTTGGGAGGGGCCGTCGGGGGGGTACGACCTGGTGGGGGTGAGTTTTGGGGGGGGGGGGGGGGCACCCATGGGTGCCCGGGGGGGGGGAGGGGGGAGGGGGGAGGTGAGAGTGCCCCAAAGTGGGGGGAGGGGTTGGGGGGACCCAGGGGTGCCCCAAAAGGGGAGGGGGAGGGGTTGGGGGACCCAGGGGTGCCCCTATGGGGGGGAGGGGGGACCCAGGAGTGCCCCGAGGGGGCTTTGGGGGTGACATCCCCTCCCCGTGTCCCCCGTGTCCCCCCCGTGTCCCCTCCATGTCCCCCCGTGTCCCCCTGCGTCCCTGTGTCCCCTCGTGTCCCCACGTCCCCCCGTGTCCCCATGTCCCCCTGCGTCCCCGCGTCCCCCCGCATCCCCCTGCGTCCCTGTGTCCCTGTGTCCCCCCGTGTCCCCCTGTCCCCCTCTGTCCCCATGTCCCCCGTGTCCCCATGTCCCCCCGCATCCCCCTGCGTCGCTGTGTCCCCCCGTGTCCCTCTGTGTCCCCCATGTCCCCACGTGTCCCCGTGTCCCCCCGCGTCCCCATGTCCCCCTGCGTCCCTGTGTCCCCCCATGTCCCCCGTGTCCCCATGTCCCTGTGTCCCCCTGCGTCCCCATGTCCCCCTGCGTCCCCCTGTGTCCCCCCACATTCCCCCGTGTCCCCATGTCCCCCTGCGTCCTTGTGTCCCCCTGCGTTCTCGTGCCCCCCGCGTCCCGATGTCCCCACGCGTCCCTGTGTCCCTGTGTCCCCCGTGTCCCCCCCGTGTCCCCCGTGTACACCTGCGTCCCCCTGTGTCCCCACGCCTCCCCATGTCCCCCTGCGTCCCCGTGCCCCCGTGTCCCCCTGCGTCCCCGTGTCCCCCCCGTCCCTGCGTCCCCATGTCCCCCCATGTCCCCTCATGCCCCCCGTGTCCCCTGTGTCCACCCGCGTCCCCCTGCGTCCCCATGCCCCCGTGTCCCCCCGTCGCTGCGTCCCCCTGTCCCCCCGTGTCCCCCTGTCCCCCCGCACCCCCGTGTCCCCCCGCGTCCCCGTGTCCCCTCCGTCCCTGCGTCCCCCTGTCCCCCCGTGTCCCCCTGTCCCCCCGCACCCCCGTGTCCCCCCGCGTCCCCGTGTCCCCCCCGTCCCTGCGTCCCCATGTCCCCCCGTGTCCCCCCATGTCCCCCGGTCCCCCCGTCCCCCCCCGTCCCCGTGCCCCCCCCGCCCCTGCGTCCCCGTGTCCCCCCGTGTCCCCTGTGTCCACCCGCGTCCCCCTGCGTCCCCGTGCCCCCGTGTCCCCCCCGTCCCTGCGTCCCCCTGTCCCCCGTGTCCCCCCTGTCCCCCCGTGCCCCCGTGTCCCCCCCGCCCCTCCGTCCCCCTCTCCCCCCGTGTCCCCCCGCGTCCCCGTGTCCCCCCCGTCCCTGCGTCCCCGTGTCCCCCCGTGTCCCCCTGTCCCCCGGCGTCCCCCCACGTCCCCGCGTCCGTCCCCCCCCCAGGAGTTCCTCCGGGCGACGGTGGACGTGGCCGACCTGGGGGGGCTGCAGCTGGCCCTGGGCCGGGGCGGGGGCCGGGGGGAGCTGCGCATCCTGGTGGCCGCCCTGGGCTGGGCCAGCGCCGAGCTCCTCACTTCCCGGTGAGCTATAGGGGCTATAGGGGCTATAGGGGATTGGGGGGGGGGCTATGGGGGCTTTTAGAGGCGCTGGGGGGGCTTTTAGGGGGGCTATAGGGGCTGGGAGGGAGCTATAGGGGACCTATGGGGTGGGGGGACTTATAGGGGACCTATAGGGGTCATGGGGGGGGGGGGGCGGCTGAGGGGGAGCCGTGGGGGCTTTGGAGGGGTTATGGGGGGGTTTATAGAGGGCATAGGGGAGCTATGGGGGAGCTATAGGGGCTATGGGGAGGCTGGAAGGGCTATAGGGGATCTATAGAGCATTTATGGGAGCTGGGGGGGGGGTACGTATGGGATACAGGGATTATGGAGGTTGTGGGTGCTGCGGGGGAACCTATGGGGTCTATAGGGGCTATGGGGGAGCCGTAGGGGCTATAGGGAGTTAGAAGACCTATAGCGAACCTATAGAGGATGTATGGGAGCTGGGGGGGGTATGGAGGGGATATGGGGGCTGTGGGTGCTATGGGGGAACCTATGGGGGAGCTATAGGGGCTCTGCGGGACTTATGGGGGCTATAGGGACCTGTAAAGGCTATGGGGGGGGCTATGGGGGTGATAGGGGACCTATGGGGGGCTATAGGAGCCTTTGCTGGTATCCATAGGACTCTATGGGGGGGGGTGTGCGTGTCTGGGGACCTATAGGAGGTGGGGGGAGGGGGTGTCTATAGGGAGCGGGGGGGTATCTATAGGCCCCCCGGTGTCCGCAGGTGCGTCCCGCTGTGGGTGGGGGCGCGGGGGGTGGAGTTCGACTGGCGCCATTTGCAGATGGGGCTGGACTCCAACATCAGCCTGGTGAGGTGGGGGGGGGGGGGGGGGCAACTGGGAGGACTGGGGAGGGCAACTGGGAGGACTGGGGAGGGTGGTTGGGAGGAGAAATGGGGGGGGGTGTGTAATTGCCCTGGGGGGTAATTGGGAGGGGCGGTTGCCCTGGGAGGGGAACTGGGGGGACCGAGGGGGTAACTGGGGGAGATAATTGGGGGGGGGGGGGCAACTGGGGGGACTGGGAGGACTATGGAGGTAACTGGGAGGACTGGGGAGGGTGGTTGGGAGGAGAAATGGGGGGGTAATTGCCCGGGGGGGGTAATTAGGGGGTAACTGGGGGGGGGGGGCAACTGGGGGGCTAATTGCCCTGGGGGGGTTAACTGGGGGGGACAATTGCCCTGGGAGGGGTAATTGGGGGGGGGGTAATTGCCCCCGGGGAGTAATTTGGGGGGGGGTAATTGCCCTGGGGGGGGTTGATGGGGGGAACAGTCCTGGGGGGGCAACTGGGGAGCGATTGGGGGGGGATAATTGCCCTGGGGGGTAACTGGAGGGGGTTATTGCCCCCGGGGGGTGTTGTTGCCCCCCGGGGGGGGCAGTTCTTCCCCGGGGGGGGGGGTACTTACCTTGTTGCCCCCCCCCCCCCCCCAGGCGCGTCACGTGGCGGCGGCGGCGCTGCTCTGGGCCTCGGGGCGTCACGACCTCCCCCCCCGCCTGCGCCTGCCCCTGGGGGGGCTGCTGGCCGCCGCCGCCTACGAGGGCTTCCTCACCGGGTAGGCGGGGCTTAGGGTGGGTGGGTGGGGCTTAAAAGGGCGGGGCTTCCTCCCGG